>NC_088710.1:59235683-59535683 GCF_963576615.1 Watersipora subatra | reverse complement strand
ACCTATACGACAGAGGACAGATATGACAGAGAACTGATATGACAAAGAACAGATATGACAGAGAACAGATATGACAGAGAACAGATATGACAGAAAACAGATGGTATGTCAGAGAAAAGATATGACATAGAACAGATATGACAGAGAACATATATGACAGAGAACAGATATGGCAGAGAACAGATATGGCAGAGAACAGATATGATAGAGGACAGATATGACAAAGAACTGATATGACAGAGAACAGATGTGACAGAAAACAGATGGTATGTCAGAGAAAAGATATGACATAGAACAGATATGACATAGAACAGATATGACAGAGAACAGATATGGCAGAGAACAGATATGGCAGAGAACAGATATGATAGAGGACAGATATGACAGAGAAAAGTTATGACAGAGAACAGATATGACAGAGAACAGATATGACAGAGGATAGATATGACAGAGATCAGATATGACAGAGAACAGATATGACAGAGAACAGATATGACATAAAACAGATATGACAGAGAACTGATATGACAGAAAACAGATATGACCATAAATAATGAAAAAATGCCATAATAATAAAACATAGATGAACCTTTATGACTTGCAAAATGGAGTTATATAGAACCTATAGAAGCTAAACCGAGAACTATACAGCAAAACATAGAAATTGCACATACATGCGAACTATTACGGTAGTTGGTGAAAATAAAGTAAGTGAGTGTGTTTGTTAGTTAATTTTTGATTACTTGACCTGTTATCTACGCTGAGCACGAGTAAGCTTGTTTGTAGCATGAAACTACAGGGGCGTACTTTTCAGTGATTTTTTTAAGCTGGCAATTCAAAAGTATGCATATAAACAACAAGGCATTGGCTTCAGTTGAAGCTTAAAGGCTTGAAGGCTAAACCGGCAGAACATGTTACTAGAAACACAACATACAAAGATGGACAGTGACAGTAATGACATGTGACAGTAATGTATAGCATAAGTAACACGGGATACCTAAACATAATATAAACAGAGCACCTCAAAACTAATATTAAATCATAACGCACCAAAAGAAAGACAAATTTTCACTGATGCAACAAACCTGTGTAAGGCTGATTGTCTGCCATATAATCCAGTTTTTCTGTCTGACGTCACGGGTCAATCATTGGTCATGTTCCACAAGTCTACAAACATCTTACACATACCGGTCATGTTATATCGGTAAAAACGTTAAGATCAAACAAATTTTATGACTAATGATTAAAGCATCCGGAAAAGCTAAAATAACTTAGGGTGAGAAATTGGGATGAGTGTTGCAAACCGAGAGTAGTTATCGCATGATATGAAAACTTGAAATGAGCGAAAAATGAGCTTTAAGTTACTCTTTAAAATCAAGGTCAAGATTCAAGCAAGTCAGATGCAAATCTAAACTAAATCAATTGGTTTATACATGGGAGTAATATATGGCTAGTATAGAAAACAAAAATCTTTGTGAGTAAAATTAGTGTTAATAAATAACTGTAAAATTAGGAGTTCTACAAAAAGCTGTACATATAATACATTCACTAAGAACTAATCGATTGCCCTGTAAGGTATATTTATTATCTATTTATTGAAAGCATGAAAAGTAAAAGTTAAACATTTATACAAGAATCCTGTTAATAGACACTAAAGTTGAAGATTATTTTTAATCAATGAACTAGTTCACCAAATCATGGAAAATGTTTCATATCACTATCAATTTTACGGCACTCTTTGTATCTCTTTAAAAAACACACATCCAAAAGAGATCATCTTAGATTTGGTCAATAAAGAAACACTTATATTTCATTCTCTTTGTTCTTGTTATTTGCTAGTAGTGTTATCAATTGGTAATGTGTCAATTAAGCAAAATATCCAAAGGAACATGAATAATTCTCTGGTTTAAGAAAATTGCAGAAAAAATAACAGTTAAGTAAATAATAGTCGACCAAAAGTGATTCAATGCTGTAGTAAACTGTGGTAGTAAAATTCTGTTTCATCACAGACTAATTCTAAAGAAAATCTGCAGAGAAATTTGGTCAATTGAGGGATTAAGACTAGCCTAAAAATGAGGTTTAAATTTGAAAGAAGGTATAAGGTATGATAGAAACACACAAAATAGAGCTTTCACAGTCCTTATCACAAAAAGTTAGAACAAGCGTGGCAACCTAGCATCACAGTAACTTAATATCAAATGCTCGCTAAGATTTTCTACTAGTTTTTTGTCAATACAGCGGATTGATTGTCAGGCTCTATTAAAGCGTGCATATCCACTACTGCAATAACACCACAGTCATCTATACATATCTAGTAAATGTGACATACACTAAGTGTCTCAACTAATATTGAAACATTAATTGGTTGAATTGTTAGATATTTGCTCCATAGGGAAAAAACTGATGACTACAAAATGATCTATCTATTTTGCAAAGATAAAATACAGATATGATAAAGTACGGAATGTCTGCAATCCGTTAAACAAGGTTTAGTAAAACAAATAAAGCAGGAATGAGCTGAGCTAAAAAACGAACATGAGAATGGTGTGTGCATGCAGTAGTAAATGTGAAACCTAATCCTAGGTCAAACAGTCAATTCAATATAGGCTATAAACAAAAACTTTTTGAATGCACAGGCAAAAACATAGTGCTGAAATACAATCTACAATCTAATCTAGACCACACTAGAGCTGTAAGACAGGATCAGCTGTTTTGGTAAAAATGTTCATGGCTTTTGGCATGCCTCTGACTATACTGTGGAGTGGAAGAGATAATCAAATTCGTTAAATATTGATGCAGTATGAAATCAGTAGAGAGAATAATACCACAGTCAGTGTAGGCAACTAATAGAGTGTATATTTAGCACCTTAAAGACTCTAAACTGGCCATGATTAAATGATAAATCTTTACCTTTTTGGTCATTTCTACTTTTTGAATGAATTTTCAAAGTTTCCTTTTGGGTGGTTTTGCTTGCATTTAATTTAATTTAGCTTAATAGTGTAAAACTTTCAAATACCCACATTTGAAGCTTCAACATGTCTTATTGTGAAAAGCTCCAAATAAAATTGTGGAGAACAAATCAGGCACACTTGATAAACAGTTTGAAGGTGTAATCATTTCCAATTTAGCAGGTGCAAATAATAATGTGAGATCAAAAAACTCAATGCATTAACAAAGCTGTAGGACCATCAAAATAAAGCGATACCATTTGTAGAAAAAAATACGTTATAGCTCTGATCTCTTTGAGCTCATCAATATTTATAATTTAGTGTTTTCTAATAATATACTTCATTTGTCAAGTTCAATTATTACTTTTCAATTTGTAGCAATGCTGAGATTGAGCTGTGAATTTCTTAGTCGATTTAAAACACAAGGCACAATAAGTTCAGTTATAGGCTTCACCTTGCATCTTGTGTTTTGTGCACTATCCTTGAATTAGTTGTGGAAAGGCATACCAATACGCTTTGACATTTCACGACTACATTTGAACAAATAATCTTAAATAAACACAAACTCAAAGACTACATATTAGATGATCTTGTACCTATAAATGCGGCTGAATCTTAAAATAATTCCTACCATGTACAAGTTATTTTGCGGAAGTAAAACCAACTCACAAATTCGCTTATTTATGCATTTTGTATAACGTAGACCTCATTTATACACTAGTTATTATCACTTTTGATCATTTAAATAAAACTTGCAATATGTTCGCATCGGCATGGATCTCTGCTGTCAGTACTATTCTTTCTTCTCAACTCCAACTTTTAGTTAGCACTTTTAGCTTTTATATTTTAATACGATTTACTTATTCAAGTTTTGAATAAAAATAGAGTCTCTGAACCGGAAAGGTACAAACTTTTTACTTATTATCAAGACAATGAAAATGATCTAAATGCTCTAACAAGACTTTTTTGACGAAAAGGTAATGAAAGCAATTACAACAGAGCTTCCGTTGCGAGAGCAGTTTCCATACAGCCGTCATAGCTCTCGAACTTGATGGCAAGCTAATTGGTGTTGGCTTTTCTATACAATGTTCTTTGCCGGCTCCGATCACAAGCTAACGGAAAACCCATCGCACTTCCGCGAGGCAGAGCTGTATAGCTTCACAGCGTCCCGCGACAAATACCGGAAACAAAAACGCTCGTTTCTAAACAAACACGATCGACACACTGATATCTGATGGAATATTCATACCTTAGTAGAGCAGGAACATAAACTTATCTTTCAGCTTATTCCTTCCGAGGGTGGGCTACTCAAACAAAGATGTTTCATAGTCAGAAATTTATGCTGAATTCAATTATAATGTTTCTACACCTATGTGTTTGCACATTTCTGAGCTAGAGAGCACTTTCGAAATGGGAGGGGACAACTCCAAGTTTGCTTAGAAAACCTTACATATCAGACAAAGAAAACTATTTTATAATCTCAAAAGTTAGTAAATGCTTTTACATGTATTTGAAATTAGGTGAGTCAACTTTCAGCACTTCTTAACCCATGCCAAGGATGCACCCCCAAGGATGCACCCCCAAGGATGCAGCAAGACTGCTTGTTTCACTGTCTTGATCAGTCTGTGAATGAAACCCTAGTCAGAGTGACTAAACTTCAATATGAGACAGCCAAACAGTATTCAAACAGATGGTTGATATTGGAAGAAGAGAGCATTCAATGTGAAATTACTCAAAAGTGTCAAGCATTGAGAACTTTGATGAGAGTTCAGACTCGTTATGTCATTATGCCTGTTATAAAAAGTATTGTAACAAACTCGTTATGGAAAGAGCTGAGAAGAGACAGAAGAATGTGATACAGCAGAAGAGGTGAAACTAGATATCTATTCCTTTACAAATTCATGATGATTACTCCATGATAATGGTACTTTGGTGGGAAAAAAAGAAAACATTTTCATTTTTGTCTGCACATTTTGTGAGCAGCAAAACTAACTCTTTGCAGTTTACATGACGTGTTATAGCTACAATTTGAACATAAATGTATAGATAAATTATATGTATGATCCTTCCTTGGTTTTTTGCATATGACCACACAAACTATGCTAGATATGGCACGCTGTACTATGCAGAGATTACTAATCTGAAAGTATCGCAGATCAAGGTGTATGAGGCTCTTATGAAGAAGGGGTATTTTACTTATCAATCACGACATCGCTGTCCATTCAGCTCTATCGCTTGTGATCAATCTATTGAGCAAACAGTTAAAAGAGACTCAAAGTCTCACGGTAGAATCATAGAGTTTACCAAGAAGTCATTGGCCTCTCAACGCTGGACTCCATCTCACTCGGAACGAACAGCTGTACATACAGACATGAAGAAGATGCCAGTGCTTAGTGATTTGGATGCAGCAAGTTATGAGATGCGTGAAAAGGCATGGAAGGCTGATGATGAAATGAGGGAAGTCATGAAAGACTCATAATAGCAAGAATAAATTCGTTTGCGTTTCAAACCACCAAGCTAGTACATATTACCAGTGGCGCAAAAGCCTCTATTGAAGTGAAGTACCTAGAATCTTGAAATGGCAAATGTGATAGGAGAGAAACAGCTTTCAGAATTTGTTCAGAAGAGATTAAGCACCGAAGAGATTGGTTTCAATGCATCTATCAAGTCAAACAAGCTCAAAACCTTCACCACATTACCATCAGCTATGAAATCAAAATAAAAAGTCCTAGTGTGTTCGCACAGATTGTTTGAGAATTTGGTAGTGATCAGCCAACAGCGTAACTTGGATTTGAGAAAAGTGTTATCATTCTCTCTTGGCAACATCAGCTGGTCCCTGGCTAACTCTGATGGCTCTATATTGAAGACTGCTAAGTTGGCTCTGATGGCTGCTGTTGAGAAAGATATTGCTGATCAACCATCAATTTATGTTAACCAGGATCAGCTACCAGTCTTTGACGCGGTTGTGATTGATGCTATAGCCGAAATTCAGACCCTGACACTCCTCCAGCGTTTGCAACGAATGGTTAGTATTGGAAGCTTGTATCACACATGTGGCGCGGATTTTGTTTGTGACACATACCCTGATATCAGCATTAAGGGAGGTGAGAGAAGTCATAGAAATGTGAAAGGAAGGTAGAAGGTTGCTGTGTTTAGTTCGAACTAATCATCGCCAAAATGGTCTGAATTTTTAGCAGATGGCTCAAGCAAGACTGCCCTAGTGAAATTTTTGAAGGATACATGAAGCGAGTCAACTGTGAAGCAGAAACTTGTAACAGCTTTTTCTCAAGAATGCCACATGATCAGCTATGACCTTGATGAATTTGCGCTGTAAGCCAAATAGATAATTTGACATCAGACCACGAGGAGGCAGGTACGGGCATGTTATCACTTATCGCAAAGATAATGGAAGACAAACCCAGCTCAAAAGTTCTAATCAAGTGCCAGGACACAGATGTTTTCCTAAGCTGTCTATCTCTAGTGGATGAGCTGCTATCACAGAAACTCATTTACTGTTGTGGTAAGAAGAAGCAGTTGAGATATGTAATCATAGGCTGTCTGTCTACCGTCTTCACAACTGAACGATGCAAAGCACTGCTCGGGCTCCATGCTCTATGTGGATGCGACAGTGTAAGCGCATTCTATTCCAAAGGGAAGATAACTTTCTTCAAGCTGCTAAAGAACCATCCTGAATTCTGTAACACACTGAAATCATTGGGAACAGATTTTGAAGTTGATGGTGCAATATGAGAACCTATTGAGACATTCATATGCAGATTATATGTTGAGGAGACAAATCACATCAATGAAGCACGGAATAAGATCTTCTGCTCACCGTCTCGCACATCACAATCAAACCTACCACCCATACTAGATGAGTTAAATCTCCATATACCTAGGACTGCCTACCAGGCCACGATATGGAGAAGAGCCAAGCAAATCATCATCAATGCCCCATCCCCCCAGCAACATGGATGGTTTATGGAAGGTGGAAAGCTTAAAGCTATATGGATGACAGAACAACCAGCACCTCCTGATGTGCTCATGGACACGTTTTGTCGATGCAAAACTGGATGCCAGTCTCGTCGCTGTCAGTGCAACAACACAGATCTCAATTGTACAGACATGTGCAGATGCAGCTGCTGTAGCAATAGAAATAAAGATGGAGATAAAAGTAGTAATGCAGAAGACTCAGATGACTGCGAATTAGAAGGTTATTATTCGAGAGGTATTGTAACCAAAGGTGTGCTTTATGTTTGATTAGAATACATGTGTCATACCGTACAAAAGACTGACTAATTGCAATTTCACTTGCATAATAAAGTACACGGTTCAACATAATAAGCATTAATGAAGAATATATGTATACTAAAATATTATATATACATGGTCTTAGTCTTTAAAAATACTTTCCATTTTGTTTTGTAGATCTGTAATGATATAGGAGTTGTGGAATAACAAGGACAAACTGTAACGCTGCTACAATATCAACCAAACTGGGAATACATAATATTATATAATACACTTGTAATATTATTCTAATATTTGAATAATAAACATTTTAGTGTTATTAGAATTGATTTCAACTTAGGTTATTGCTAATTATTTAGTATTTATATGCCATTTTCATTATCACATTGTTGGCAGAAGCACATAAAACATTACAGACATTTGTTTAATTAAAATAATATATTAATTATATTGCTCAAATATGAACAATCTGAGAGGTGTAGAAACCAGATATTTGAAATCAGCTCGAAATTCTGATCTAGGTACCACTCTTATCACATAGCCCACCTTCAAAAGGAATAAATCACTTTTTTTTGACAGCTTTTTGATGCCCTCCTGCTCTACTACCTCTCTTTTTTGCACTTTACGTGGGAATTTGGTCTTCTTTAAAATTGTGTATGATAGAACAATCAATTTCAAAGCGACTGCAAATGAAAGTATTTTGTGTTGGTTAATGTTGTGGCCTTTCCATTACCCCTCCATTATAACTTATACCGGTATAAACATAGTAGGCGCGGCCTGTTTGTTTGAAAACGAACGAGCTCCTATATACGCTTCCGTTGGTTGCGGGCAGACCTGCTAACCTTGGAGTGGGGAAAGGAGTGAGAGACTATTTTGGGAGCAACGAAAACGCGAGGATTTGATAAGTGGGGTAAATTTTCATAGTGTATAAAACACCACAGCGAAAGATAATGTAACTATATATGGAAACCACATGTCGGGGAGGTGAAGGTTATTGATAGATGAGAATGTCATAAATATGTTTATACATAGTTGTTTGTTAGTAGTAAGTATATGATTACTACTTGAAGATTGGGGTAAAAAAAACATGGTTGCTTGGGTAAAAGGGGCAATTGCGTGAGATGCGCGAGTTGCGTGGGGCAATTGCATCAGTCATACCTGCCAACTCTCACGCATTGGCCGTGGCCAATGCGTGAGAGTTGGCAGGTATGCTCGCGGGACTCTGTGAAGCTACACGGCTCTACCTAGCCTGTCTTGACAAGCTGTTGTTTTTGCGTAGTTGTCCCCCCCCCCGTCGAGCGGTGAGCAACAACACATGTTGTTGCTCGCTGCTCGACGGGGGGACAACTACGCAAAAACAACAGCCTGTCAAGACAGGCTAGGCTCTACCGCGAGGGAAGAGTATAGTTCGATTGGAAAAAGTTTGTTTCATGTAGCAACGGTTTCATAGTTGACCAACATACTTGAAAATGGAGTTTGATTGTATAACACATAATGCTAAGCTTATTTGTTTCAATATATGTACATACTACCATTGTACGAGGAATACGACTCATGTTGGAGCTGAACGTTGTTTCGTTCAACTATTGCTGGACAGTGATCAGTCTATATCATCCATATGATCTCATCCAGCGCCGCGCGCGATAGATGGCACTGATCTAACCGAAACGGTCTCTGCGGTTAATTTGTCAGTACAGTACATGTGCGTAATGTAATTAAACATTTGACTCGGGCGAATCTCGTCAGTCGTATTGCTAATTGTTGCGAACATCGGAGTATTATAAACCCGAGATAACAAGTACGTACACGTAATGTACCTACATGCAATGAAAGCGATTAGGAGCGAAGCTTTTGAACCATCCTTATCACTTTGGATCAACCATCGCTAGACGACTTGACCTGGGAGCGATTCGAGCAAAGAACTAACGAAATAAAAAGTATTTTTTTATACGTAATCATTACGAAATATCTAATAAACGATAACTAATAAACTCATGAGTTCGTCATAAGTGTGTTCGACAGTGGAACTTCATGTTTAGATGCTGTTTTTTTCTATAAATTGATAAAAACACGCATGATCGTGGTTTATAGACCAGTGGTTCGATTGGCGTTGTTTGGTTAAATTGAGAGAGACGACGAGTAATACCTATAATTTAGATTGTGATCAATTTAATTGGCTGTCATTTTTGTAATGTGGATTTTTAATGCTAATTTTCAGAGCAGTTTTAAATCTATATTACCTGTATTATTGGTTACTGCCATTGTCAGTGTATATCATTCAACTCAATTTTTTTCTAAATTAATAATTTTATTATTGATTTAGAATTTAACTATTCAAAACGTATCAACTCTAAATAGCTAAGGTAGCAGAAAAGTGGCTCATCACAGGCTTATTTTGTCAACATTTGTTTCCCATTCAAAAGCTTGGTATTGGTATTAAGCATGCAAATGTGTCTTAAGCTTGAGCTGATAGCGCATATCTGCAAAATACGCTAGCTAAACAATGCAAAGAGTTAGGCCTAAAGGGTTGTTTGAAGAGAACTACTACTCGTGTGCAATTTTGCTCATTTAAAACAATTCAACTCATCAAATATAAAATGAGTATTTGTGAAGAATCGTCATGGAAACAAACCTGTGTTAGTCACATTGTTCAATAGAACTTAAAATATGTCTTTTTATTATTCAATTTTTACTAATCATCAAAAGCAAAATTTTCTAAACTCAACTGTTCAGCATTTCTATTGTAAAAGGTATTATTTTTTTAAAGCTAAAAGATCCAACAGGTAGTTGTTTGTCCTTATACTGTAAAGGAATACGTGTGGGCTTAGTGGACTAACTATAGAGAAAATAATATGACACTACTCTTTTAACTGACAACTTTACAAAGCAAAAATAAAAAAACGTAGGAAGGTGAGCATTATATGAAAATCATCCTGTTAAAAAACAAAACTCGAGTTCGCAGTCTTATGTACAAAATGATTGTACAATAATTTTTATCATCAATTAAGGTTTTATCTATTTGTACCGAACAAAAGTGCATGAGCAAGCTTATCATTCTAAACACTTTGCATCAGTACAGTAGGCTTATGACAGTGCTATTTTTATTTAAATTTATTCAACAAACGGTCGTCTATGATTTGCTAGTTTAATAAGCATGGAATCTCACACTGAAAAGATTTAAGACGCTACCAAAAATTAGGAGGTGAAGTTATACATCAAATGAGTGGTAGATCAATACATTGATACACCCATAGAACGATGGGCCAATCAGCTGATGAAACAATAACGGCTGTTAGTCTGTCATTTCAATAGTTATTTTCACTTATGTTATGAAAAATTGTGCTAATGCAAATGATATCACAGTAAATGTAAGGTTAGAGGCATTGGTGCCACAGCATAACTCAGATGAACATTTAATTATAGCTGCCTCAGACACTAGTAGATATAGATACTGGCTGCCGAACTATGATGTGCTATCATCAATGGACCAGCTATCTATCAGTTTATTATAGATCTACATAACACAAGATGATTCTTATATCAAGCAATAGCTTGATCGATTTATCACTGCTTACAATCTTATTTTAATTGAATAATATAACGGGGGATTAAAGTATTGTAGCACGATATTGTTGTTTAATAAGCTGAAGTATTTATATCATGTCACTGATGAAGGCAGATTGCAAAATTGCCACAACTTGCACATTTGTGGCCTTTGTAGAATTATGTGAAGATATGAAAGAATGAGCAACACTATTGCCCTGGTTATTATTCGATTTGAACTTGTTGATTGCTCAGCGGAGCCGTCCACACTATATACAGGTTGGCTTGAAATTTCTGATTTATTTTCTTCTCAATTCACATGCACAAGAGAACATTCAATTCCAAAGATATTTATGCTGAAGCTCTCGCTTGCCTCATCGGCAGGCCGTATTTAGTAATATACAGCTTGGCTGGTTGTATTTACATTGAACAGAGTTGGTATTGCTTATTTTTTCACCAGCGCCAGATTTTGAACTTGCGATGGAAAGACCTGGGGAAGCTGAAAAGCAGAAGTACAAAAACACTGAAGAGCTAAGAGGATGTCGACAAGTAGACGCTATAAAGATAGAGACTTTAACATTTGATGGTATGCTTTACTGTTAACAAAAGAGCATTTTCTGGCTCACATTGTTTTTGTTTCTTGATCTTGGGCTTGCAGCTGTTTCAAATATCTCAGCGTTAATCATGCGGGCGAGCAAATATAAATTGTGACGGCCTGTTTTAGGCCTGTTTCAGTTGAACCAATTGATCAAAAGAGTATGACAGCTGACAAAACAACTGAATCTTTTACTGTTGTTTAGATGATCATGTATTTTTTCTTATTTATGTGTTTTTATCGTTGCTGGTTTGCATGCAACTTTGGCTTCATATGGATAAGTGGCATTATGCAGTTACTATTGCAGCAGTTACTATTTGAGTAGTCAATTTTGTATAGGGGATCGTGGGCGATCTCCCCGTGTTTCTACAGAGTCAGATTCAAGTGGAAGCTCAGTCTTGCGTTCTAGCATCGACAGCGAGGACCCAGGAGAAGGGTGTAGCTATGCTGCCGCTGCTGCTGGTAGACTTTTCCATCCCATCAGCTCAGCAGGAGATAAATCTATTTCTCGGGTATGACTAGGATACCGTTAGATTATTCAAGTAAACCCTCCCCATTCCCACACCCATCAAACATTTCAGGTCTATCTAGTGACAGTTATGAGTGCAAAGAGGTTTCACAGCGGTTTCACACCAATCTTACATGTTTTTGCTTCTCGTTTAATCTGGTATTCTATAAATATCAGCTATACAGTCAAACCATTAAATACTGCCAAACCTCAACAAGTTAATTTATTTTAAAATTTGCTTTTTATATAAAGCTTTATGTAAAATATAAATTAAATTAATAATTAGTAGAATAGATTTTTGTGGTTAATTCACGTAGAGGCCCATCAACAAAAGTGTAGACTCAGCAGGGTATAGGTTCAGAGGTAGAGTGAGTGATAGAGATTGAAGGCATAACTTTTGTAGCTTTCACAAGGTATAGTTTAAAGTAATTGATTTATATTTTATTATTGTTTCATTTTATTTTTAATTTCTGCCAGTTTTTTAATTTTTACTTATGAAACTGCAATGTTTTTGCTGTCACATATTAAAATTGTGTGAAAACAAATATTTGCTTCAATTTTGCATCACATGTCTACAATTCATATGTAAAGGTAGTTGCAAATCGAGGTTTGACTGAATTAATTTTTATTCTCTTACTACTCCTAGATTCTCCATCATCTTTTCATACATACTTTTGATACATTCTCATCAAGTTTTGTATGCGCTAATTGTTTGCCACCTTTTACGCAGTATATGTCACTATGGATAATATACCGTAAAACTTCTAATAGAGCACCAACCTTTATTTGAACGCCATTATGGATAATACAACATATACTTTTTCTTTAGGTGTTGCAGGGTTGGATGAAATTATTTGTCATGTTTATAGTTACACAGTCTGCTATACAATGGCTAAGCTAAATGCTTAGCTTTCTGGGTTTTTTCAAATTTCATCACATTATGTGGTTTTACTGTACAGTTTGTCAGTTATATCTCATATATCTTCATTTTTCATGTTCTTTTATGACCAGCAATCTTCTGAAAGTCAAGGTGATAACGCAGTAATAAAAAATCGATCCAAGTCTTTCACACCAATGTCTTTAGAGTTCTACTGTGGAAACCCATCAGTGGAGAGAATTCAAGGCATTCTACATCTCTATAAAGACAGGTATGCTCGGTTGTGAAGATTATTGCTTTGATCAAACACTCGTAAAAAGATAACATAAAGCGAGATACATCTGTGGTATGTAGGCTGTATGCAGGTAAATTTGCAGCAAAAAGACAAGCTTGGACGAAGGAACAAGCAGAAGTGAACTTGTGTGTATGTTGTCCGTGCCAGCATCCTTCACTCTACACGATCTGCTTCAGTTCACAGAACATGTTTAGTGAGTATTAGTTTTCCTCACTGCATAAACATATATTTTAGTGTAATTATACATCTTTTAAATCGCCAGTTTTTTATCATTACTGATTCTCAATTTTTTTCACTTTGAAAACGAAGATAATTATTTTTATTCTGCAAGGAAATATGTCTTTTTTATCCTTTTCCACGGTTCTCTTTCAACCCAAAGTCATCTACCCCTTTTTTTCTACTTGTACAATTTTTTTGCTTCTGCTATTTTTGTATCTGGACTGTTTCATGCTTTCTCAACCACCTCTTTACATCTAGAGTGTCTCATGCCCTCTCTACCATCTCTTTTTATCTGGACTGTCTCATGCTCCTTCTACCACCTCTTCACATCTAGATTGTCTCATGCCCCCTCTACCACCTCTTTGTATCTAGAGTGTCTCATGTTCCCTCTACCACCTCTTTGTATCTAGAGTGTCTCATGTTCCCTCTACCACCTCTTCATATCTAGAGTGTCTCATGCTCCCTCTACCACCTCTCTATATCTAGAGTTTCTCATGTTCCCTCTACCGCCTCTTTGTATCTAGACTGTCTCATATTCCTTCTACCATCTCTTTATATCTAGACTGTCTCATGCTCCCTCTACCACCTCTTTGTATCTAGAGTGTCTCATGTTCCCTCTACCACCTCTTCATATCTAGAGTGTCTCATGCTCCCTCTACCACCTCTCTATATCTAGAGTTTCTCATGTTCCCTCTACCGCCTCTTTGTATCTAGACTCTCTCATATTCCTTTTACCATCTCTTTATATCTAGACTGTCTCATGCTCCCTCTACCACCTCTTTGTATCTAAAGTGTCTCATGCTCCTTCTACCACCTCTTTACATCTAGAGTGTTATTTGATATTATACAATGCTTCTTATATCATGATCTACTCCACTGTAATTTTAGCCAAGGCGTAGAATATATGAAAATTATACGAGATATGTCACCTAACCACTACATGGTGCTCATTAAATTTCACTCTCAGGTATGTTGTCCTGTGCATCTAGCATCTCTGCATATGTATTATGATTAGTTAATTCTTTCGTTTTTAAAATGTTATACAATATTACAATTCTTATAATTAGATGTATCTCTATTATACACCAACTATCATCCAGATTATTTTGTTCAGCGCGTCTCATATATTTTATAAATGCAAATGTTAAAGGAATGCTTTTTATTTACTAAAGTTTATTGATGGATTGAAATGTGTGTCAAGAGTAGTTCAGGGTCAGTAAGTGTAATGGTTAGTCATGGTACACTGCATAGTGAGCAACTGTGTTGTAGAAACTGGCTGACGAGTTCTATCTCAACTACAATGACACGCCGTTCAACAGTATAGAGTCACATGTGTGTCACCTTGTTTACGTGGCTCGGGTTGACTTTCTCAAAGAAGCTGAGGTATTTCCTTTCGTTTCATGCTATTGTGTTCATAATTTTACAAAATTCATACTCACTCTTACGCGACCTTTATCTCGGATGCTTTCAGGGTGGAGCCGTGCCTATACCGGGACTAGTGGAGTTGCCTAGTTGTCCCGTCTGTTTAGAAAGAATGGATGAATCAGTGGAGGGTGTACTTACAATACTCTGTAATCATGCCTTTCATGGTTATTGTCTTAAGAAGTGGGGAGATACAAGGTAGGGTCAGTTGGTACATGTACAGATATGCATGTACTAGTATTTCTATTTGGCTGAACAGTAGATGTGCCAATAGATGTATTGTCTGATTAGCTTGAAGCTATCACTACAGACTTGTTCACAGACATATAGGCAAAAGATACCAGTCGGAATGGAGAATTGTATACTTGAGCAAGGTCAAAGGTGAAATGACTTGAGGTCAGACTGTGTTAGAACAGATAGCGTGTGCTGTCACTCTTGCATTGTTCATTATTCCTATTAATTTTTATAGAAAGTTAGGTTAAAACTTTAAATTTTATCGTCTCTGAATTAACTCATTTTGAGCACAAGATTTTGTCATACTCTCGACTAAAGTATGAGCTGGCCACATGCTCACATGGAGTTCTTTACTCTATTTGAGTGGGAAATTTGTCCACATTTGACACTGTGGTTATAGTTGTCTTGTCTGCTAGTCATGAACATTAGTTGCTGCTTTTACAGCTGTCCAGTATGTCGCTATAGCCAAACACCGGAACAGACTGGGGAAAACCACTGTTTTGAATGTCATTCTACGGAATCCTTATGGATATGCCTTATATGTGGGCAGGTCGGCTGTGGAAGATATGTTGGCGGTCATGCACACGGGTTAGTACAGGAAGTTATTGACTATAGTTCATACACATCTAACACGTGTACATTCGTAAAAAATGGCGTGTAAATTATGGACACCACAAAATAGATATAGGAAGAGGAGTGATCTACTAGTGTGTGAGCATCAAGTGCGACTCAAACTTTTCCCCTAAGTTGCATCAGCTCTACTCTGTGCGGAAGATGACTTTATCATGACTGGCTATGAAACACGCCAGGCCTGGTGCTTTTGTTATGCCAGAGGAATTGTTTTCTTTAGCTGCATGTTCATTTTACCATTTCCTATGTTAAAGTATGTGTATAACAAAAAAAATAAGGCAATATCTTATCATCTGTCCGAATGACTAGATCAAAATCTTTACATAGATCACCGAAGGTTTGTCAATGTTTGTACTCCCACAAAATTCTAAGTTTTACAGTTGCATAGAGAATTAATGTAGTGAAACAGGCGATGACCTCACAAGTTGATTAGCTCACAATAAGCATTGAACATTCAAAGTGCAGGAGGTCAAATGTTTCTGTCACTATTACATTATTTGTACATGCTGCAGGCACTTTGCCAGGACCAACCATACATATGCCATGCAGTTGAGCAATGGCAGGGTGTGGGACTATGTTGGTGACAACTATGTGCATCGCTTGATACAGAACAAAGAAGATGGCAAGCTTGTCGAAATGGATGAGCATGGACAGCGAGTAACAGATGAGAAGGTTGATTCACTCACGTTAGAGGTGAGCTAAGTATATGTCCACATAGATGTATACTCATATGGTTGTCATATTCTGCAGCACTACACATACAAATATATACCCTACAGGATGAAAATATTCGCGGAGTTAAGTTCGTGCAAATCGCCTTTTTCATGCATATTCGCGGACTAATTTATTCGCGGAGGAACGCAACCACTCTCTATTACGAGTTAACTTTATTGCACCGCTTGTTCAAGTTTCTATTTAGCTGACAACTACGAGTCAATCATACTAAGCTATAAGTTTCTTGCTGCGTCCAGAGGTTTTCACGAACATTCATCGCTTTGGAGGTCTTTGATGAACCAACAACTTGTGGTAAGTAATGAGTTTTTTCAAAACCATTTGCTAAATTAGTAATTAAATTTTACTTTGGTTCTTTAGTAAAACACGATATTTATTTTTTCCATCTCTATCGCTTCGTTATTCGTTTTAGTGTGAGAGAGGAGCCCATTAATCAGTAAAGCACGACCCATTTTCAGTAAAGCTAATAAACGCAGACTGCGCAACGGTTGGTCATCTACCCCTAAAATAAGTAGAGTAAGCAGCGTTTTCATCATACAGGGAGGAAAAATGACTGCAAGGTGGTGGATGTCATTCTTAGAAGATCTCCAATCATTCATGGATGTCTTGAAATTGAGATAGAAGTGACCGCAGCTGCTAACGAGGAGAATATATCTGTTTTAAAAAGGAACAAGAATGCCTTTACAATCACGAATTTTTGCTCAACCAGCAGAACGTTGCAATAGTATGACACGATGAAAGATCTGATGTTAACTGCCTTACCAGCCATGTAGTAGTGAGAGAATCGCCTTTAACATCTACCCAAGACAGTGACAAAGATATAGCGCTGCTATTACCAAAATAACTAGTCAGAGAGCACCATTACACGCTAGTGTTTGCTTATCAAGAGTATCAGTTTAATTTTATTGTCAGACAACCGCCATATGGGCCAAACTGTTTTTATTTAATCCATTCATTGTTTGTAAAATTTTATTTGTATTTGAAATATTGTATTTGTATTTCCAAATTTGTAGTTGATTATAACATATTGATACATAAGCTAATTCATAAGCTAAGCATAATTCATGCTAAGATATAAATTTTTGGCTTCATCGAGAGGTTTTCATGAATGATCATCGATTTGGAGGCTTTTAATGAACCAACAACTTGTGGTAAGTTATGAGTTTTTTCAACGTAAAAAACTGCAGAATATTTTTTCGATAATGATGCCGTGCCGAATTCCGAATAATTTGTGACAACCTTGAATAATTTTGTAAAGAAGTGTGATGCATTGGCAATGGGATTAACTCGGAGCCCCGGCGATGCTTTTTAAAAAATTTGGAACTCAGCTACGTTTACTACTTTTGCCTAGCGACTAGTTTTTAATTTGAGGCAGTAGTTATTCTCCCTTGTGTTTAACAATAGAACTAATCATTCGCGAAATTTAATAATTTCGGGAATCATCTGTTCGCGAAATTGCGAATTATTAATCCATCGAATATTTTCATCCTGTAGGGTATATACTTGACGTATTCTGCTAGAGCACACATTATGTATACTTATATATACTTGTACTCCGTTTTAATATATATGCTTATATACTTGTACTTTATTGCAGTACACGTACTTGTATCCTTGTATACTGGTTGTACTCTGTTGCAATACACATGCATGTATATTTATATACCTTGTCATACTCTGCTGCAGTACACATGCATGTATATCTATATACTTTGTCATACTCTCACTCAATACACATACATGTATATCTATATACCATGTCATACTCTCATGCAGTACACATACTTGTATATCTATATACCATGTCATACTCTCATATAGCACACATACATGTACGAGGGCGATTCGATAAGTAAAGATAATTTTACAATAAGTCAAGTTGTAGTTGAGTTAGATACTTTTTTTTTCAACATAATTGCCAGACAAGTCAACACATTTCTGCCATCTTGGTACCAGTTTTTTGATCCCATCTGCATAAAATTCTGCAGATTGCCTTCGTAACCATTCGCTCACAGTAGTTGAGTGTGTTCACTCACACCTTTGAGTACCCAAGATCTTCATGAAGAATGGAATGCACTGTTCCAATGGAGATGCTCAATGATTCAGCAATTTCCTCTACCTTTATCCTCCTGTCTGCTCTGACAAGCTTGTCCACAGCCTCCAAATTGGATGGTGTGGCTGCCTCTTTTGGCCTGCCTGACCTTGGTTCATCCTCAATAGAGGTCCTTCCTTCCTTAAAACTGCTAGCCCATTTGAAAACTCTGTTTTGGTTTAAACAACTCTCACCATATTGAGATTTCATTCTCCTATAAATGTCACTTGGTCTGACTCCTTCACTTGACAAAAATCTTATTACAGCTCTCTGTTCAACATGTGAGCAAATTTCAAGAGGGCCAGCCATTTTGAAATAGTCTCCAAAAAAATTTATAACCTCAAAGTTATTGAAAATGATTACAGTGTGAAGACAACACCTAAAAGAATATAACTCCAAAAAATTATGCATGTATCACAATAATATTTTAACTTAAAAGGAAATTATCTTTACTTATCGAATCGCCCTCGTATATCTACATACCATGTCATACTCTCATGCGGTACACATACATGTATTTCTATATGCTTTGTCATTCTTTCATGCAGTAAACATACATGTATATCTATATACCTTGTCATATTCTCATGCAGTACACATATTTACTAACGAATCAACTCGATTCTCAAAGACGCTATTTTGAGGAGCGAATCACTGCTCTTGAACTAGAGTGTGCAGAGAAGCTCTCAAAAGCTGAACAGGAGATCGACAGTGCTATGACAGAAAAGGAAGGTCAGCAGACAGACATGGAAAGTGTAGCAAAAAGTAAAGCTAATATAGAGAGGAAGTGTGAGCAAGTAAGTCTTGGATCCTTAAAGATGTGTTTGCGTCAAATTTGAGTTGATTTTCAAAAAAAGTATTTTTTGATCTATCAGTTGGTGTTGTTTGTTGTGTTAGGCGATCTCATTGTCAAGATATTTGAGGATCAAAATTGAAAATACTTGATTGCGGTAAAAACACTCAGGCCACAAAAGCATGCCAGACATGCCCAAAGTGATGTAACGCGTGATACAACCTGTCTCTATCTCTCGTATTCACATCGGCTAATACGGTAAAAGTCTAGTCTTACGTGGCTCTATTGGCATATGTTTTATTTTGTATTTGCTCATGTTGGCTAGAATAAAATTTTTAATCCAGTTACAGATACATTATTATAAATGTTTCAAACGCCTCAAATAAGGGAAATTGAAAACTTGTCATATCAACTTCCTCTAAATGCTGTGTAAACATTTGAGTACTGACTACCAATTCTACCGGTCTACGGTAATTAGGTCATCGAGTTAGCTTATTTCATCACGGCCTTTGTATCAGCTAAGTTTTCAGTTGCTACACGCACACAGGAAACTAGCTATTAAATAAAATAGGCACGCCGCCATTTTTGGAAATAATATATTCGAATAGGTATATGGCGAAACCAACTGCATCCCAAAAAATCATGTATAGTCTACGTTATCTAATCATTATTAGTATCAATTTGTAGAAAGTTCTACGGGTCCATTCGATTAGTTAATTCAAGTACAAAACAAATGGTTTTATGAATTGACCAAAATAGTGAACGCAAAACAACGTCAAGTTCGTTGAAATCAATTAACCCACCGATTCTGGTAAACGATTAATAAAACCATTCTTGCACCTGGTTGGCGGTTTGTGGACTCAGCTGTTTTCACTTAGTAAGTTAGTAGGGTGGAGCATAAAATTTTTTGAACTTATTATTTGGTCTGTTGGAATTGAGTCGAGCTATTCAAATGTACTTGTCAATACAGCTCTGATTACACTTCATAAATCCATCGATCAAAGGAGATTTCAGCACAGATGATAACATGTATATACTGTATTCAATATGTTCTGCAAATCATGTTTTGCATTGTCTTCAACAATATTATTTTATTATATAATTTTACAAGCCAAAAAAATTTCATCTCAGCACAAAGTTTTTATTAAAAACATCCACCCAAGTCGTGGCCATTCACATAGTTTCAGCTCATATAATAGGACAAATTAATCTACTGCAGCAAACTCAAACAAAACATATTATGGTTTGTGCAGCACACATTCGTGTCTCTCTTTCCCATTTATGGCAGTGTCCAGACCGACATGACTGCTCCGCTAGCGAATCTGTAAACATAAACATCCTGCAACATTAAAACAAATGTAATAAATGTCATTCATATATATATATATATATGTCGTTCTAACGCATATTTACTGAAATCTTTCAATTTGAGAGTTAGATAGATAGCGAGTGTAATTTTCAAAACGAATAAATGTTTAACAAAAGCATAAATACGCCAAGCCAACAATTCGAAGCTTTATTTTTGAGAGTTGAAGATGAGCATTGATCAATCGATTTTTCTCACTTTTTACACACTGAACACAAATTCTAATCATAAATCTAATTTACTAGCTATAAATGCCAAAGAAAATGCTACAGCTAGGTGAAATGATAAAAAGTTGTGAAACGATTAAAACGTTATGCAATGATGATTCGTGATAGCAAAACGTTATAATTTTACTTATTAGTAGATTTATTCATGAGTACTAAAATTATTACCGTTAGCTTAGAATATATGTATAGGATACTCAAAGTTGAAGATAAGTTTACTTCCATTCTCCTATTTTCCTCTGCAGCATAACGCTGCTGACACCTGTCAGCTCTAACCATAACCTGTCTGATGATTAATGTAAAATAAATATGTCGATCCATGTAGCTACTAGAATCTACTAGTAGTCGATGCGTGTACTAACTAGTAATAGAGTAATCTCCTCCCTAACAACGAGAATCTTCTACATCACAGACAACTCGTTTTATGAGCGATAACATTTAACAGGACCTATATAAAAATTTCGTCGTGATGATTGGCTTAAGAAGAGATCTTATATTTATCGCTCGTGGACGCTTTTCACATGTAGGCTTCACTCGTTACGTCATGAACGAAGCGCCCGCTGGAATATGAGCTTTTTAAAAGATGGCTTCATTCAAATGCATATATCTCTGGACAGGGTTGGTCTACAAAGACAAAAATGACATCAAATTGTAGTTGATGTTTTAGCCTTTTATTGGCCTTAATTTCATTAAGTCGACCTTTTTGACGCAACAACATCTTTAAGTCATTGTACAATCAGGGATGTGGCTGTTTTGACTTGCTGCTAGCAGTCTGTGTTGTGGAGGAATTAGCTGCAGTCGGTCATTTTACTCGTTAGCAAGTTTATGAAGAAAACAAGGTACTTCTACCTCAAGTGACATTCACTAGTGAATTGTTTCTCTTTGGCAGCTCTGGACATTCCACTTTGATAACGCCCATCTATAGCAGTAGGTTTGATTTTCACTGATGACATATAAGGCATCATACCAAAGATTGCTTACCTTAGCGCAGTTTAACCAAATGTGTCCATCTCTTCAATCCGTGCTGGTTGGAGTCAGCTGTTACCTACCATGGTTATTGGCCGTTTATACTTGAAAAAATGGGTATGTTACACAGGGTCCTTCTGTTTTAAGACAAACACAACAACATTTTATAGCTAAATATGTCACGGTTTCAGCTGCCCTGGTTATAGCTAAGTGTGTCACGGTTTCAGTTGCCCTGGTTATAACTAAATGTGTCACTGTTTCAGTTGCCCTGGTTATAGCTAAATGTGTCACGGTTTCAGTTGCACTGGTTATAACTGAATGTGTCACGGTTTCAGTTGCCCTGGTTATAACTCGGGCTTTACTAAAAATAATCTGCTCGGAATTGCTTGATAGCTGCCAATGATTGGCGATCACTTTGAACTGCCAATACTTGCTTTCTGTATATTTATATGTGCAATATATAGCATAGGGTAGACAACTCTAGTAGTCAGTATGGCTGGTTCAGTCTGTGTGAACAACTGAAACCTTGGTTCCTTGCAAATAAGCAAGTCACCCTGAGATGTTGCTGTATTTAAGGTGTCACTATAATTATTGTAGATGTCACACCAGCTGAAGAAGGCATTGAAACAGTTGCAGGAGGAACAAGCACTTAACAAGTCTCTCTTGAGCAACCAGCAGCATTGGCAGCACATCATACGTGAGCTAGAGGAGGGCAAAATGCATCAACAACAGGTATGAAGCTTGTATATCTTCCCCCAAATTTAGTTTTTATAATACGCTACGGGTGATATCTAGCAACTATATGATTATCTCCTTTGTTATTCTACTGACACGGTTTTTCAATAGCTAACCGGAAAGCAAGTGTTTTCTTTTATGTATATAGGTAGTGACATAAAACAAACTTTTCGGGAAGTTTGACCGAAATTGTTTTAATAATTTTTTCAATTTTCAAGTTTTTAGCATTTAATTGTCGTATGCTAAATTTTAGTTTTAGATATTTTAGAAAGGCATCAAAATAAGTCCCAGTATAAGTTACAGTAGGCCTATATAGATTTTCTGGAACCAGCAGTGTTTTCATTGCTACCAAAGCTAATTGGCCTGTTCTCTCACAATACTGCATCACGGCTGTGTAGCTACACAGACATTCATTGGTGAGCTTTGAGAAGGTTTATGTATCAAGTATACATTGTGTTTTCAGGTCCATGCTAACTTGTGTGCGGGATAATTATTTTTCTTACATTATTAACTCTTAACTAGGGTAGTCTGAAAAAGTGTCTCATCAATCAAAGTATTGAGTCCAGAATAACATACAGAAGAATTTTCTTGCATGCAGCATCCAAGTCTGAATAAAACAACATATTTTTTTTTAAGTTTAAAGCAAACTCGCCACTTCTATGGCTCAAAAATTGCGCCAAGGCAAGTGCGCGAGCACCACCCGGCGACAGGTTATTGTATCATGGGTGTCAGCAAACCCACTCTCAGTAAACTTCACCGAGTGAGCTACAACCCCTTGACAGAGACGGTTGGAAACTGATTAGCCACCAAGGGTAGTAGTAAAAATGAAAAATTGATCTCATCAGGTGCCAGAACAGGTTTTGACAAATATAGTCCATCTTAAGTTGGTTTCAAGCTCGCATAATGAACTAGCTTGTGTAATAAAACTGTTTGCCCACTTCACTTTCTGCATGGCTTTGATAAACTTTCAATATTTCAATCTTATCATCATAGCAGGGGAGATAACTTCAAAATAGTTCCACTTTGTCCACACCTCATCAGCCGTTATTTTATTTATATATTAATACCTTCTGTTATAGTTCATATCATATTCTCAATTATATTGTTTCTCATTTTATCTTTGTAATATCAAAGCTGCTCATTTTTTGTAGCAACATTATCATATACACAAACAAACAACATTGATGTTAGTGTTATTCCCCTTAGATTTGCTTACCATGTTTGTTAATGCGTCTGCAGGAACTTAAGGAAACACAAGAGCAGCTCAGAGATGTTCTATTTCATCTAGAGGCACAAAACAAACTGTCAGAGAGCGCGAGTGTGGATCAGAGGGAGCTACAGGAAGGTCAGATATCAATAGCTGCTGGAGCGGAGAGCAATAAAAATGTTAGGAGAGCCAAAAAGAAACGATAAAAACTTGGCATCATTGGCGTGAAGCGAAAGAAGTTGTCACTCTGTTGTATCCATTACTTATAATTATTGTAGGCCATTGCGCATTGGCTATTTATTTGTATATAATGTTAATTTATGAAGTCAGATGTCTTTCTAGTTCAGTGTTTTTTCCCCAAGTCTCTTCTAGTAATGTCTTGGAATATGTAAGTACGGCGGTGGAGAGACAGTGTCGACAAAACTGACACTTTTCACAGTTTATATGAGTTTTCATAAATAATTATCTGTTAAAGGTCATAATTACAGCTTGTAGCAATTCACACCTTGTCTCTATTTCTATGATGTTTTGTAGCATTACATAACCCATTACGTGTTGTTGTATACTATTGTAAAACCATTCTTTTTTTTAGGAAAACCACATAGTTATATTGCCAGCGCTGCTAAGTCAAAACCTTTATTTAGTTACATCATTATTGCCTTAGATAAATTGTTACAACATGATCAACTTTGATTATGGAGTGCAACAATTTTGGTAAAAAAATTTAAAACAAGTATACAAGGAGTTTGCGAAGCAGATGATTACCTGATTGAAATAAGCAAATTCTAAGAAAGCATTATAAAGCCACCACACATACGTAGAGGAGCTGAAAGGCTGCAATCGATGTAGTCATAGTTTGCAAAAAATTAATAAATACAAATGAATACAGCTAAAATTACATTGGCGAGCGTATTGGGTCTGCGGAATGTTTTAGGCAAGTAAAAAACTGAGTTGAGACTAATGTTTGATTAAGGATGTGGAACTCGACATCCAAGTAAGTGATTTGAGTGGAGTAGCTGGCTTGGATAAAAGATAAAAAGAGTGTTAATCTTTCAGCTTAGCCTGTCTATGTCTGCCTGCTTCTCAAGAAATAGAAGCTGGTCGATAATAAAACATTCAGCAACATTGGGAGTTATTTGTCGAAGCTTGCTCATTATATGGTCTTCATCAACGGTTGAGGAAGCCCCGTCATCTCCATATCGCATCTTTTTCAGGAAGTCATATGCTTTTTTGAAAGGTTCTTTACCCAGCTTAGTCTCTCCATTTCTGTTATAGTTGTTAAAGATAACAGCATATTATAATGTATAGATATATATGCATAAATATTCAAAATTCTATAAATCTCCCAGTGTGTACACCCTTCAGCTACCAAAAATCTGATAATTGATCTTTGGTAAATTCTGGAGCATGTGTCTTGGTCGTCCATTTTTGAAAACCTCAAAATAGATACGACCGCATAATCTCCAAGAGAAATTATGTGACTTATCAGTAGGGATGTAAACTTTGAAAAAGAACTAGGTTTCTACTTATAATAGAACACTTTTGTATAAATAAATTCACCTTATTGAATGGCCATCGTATACGTGTATATCTATATATAAACATATATATATACTGGGCCTATTAATAGTTGCATGTAAATGTATTGTCACAAACCAGTATAATATACACGTTGGACTAATAACTGTAAGAAAGGATACCGCCGTAGATTTTTAATCTTGATAGATCTGGCAGTTGGCCCAAAAGCGCCGGCCACTGTGTCATCAGCCAGAGCAATTGTCTCTTCTGTCAAACAGAAAATACATGTAATACTTGAAGGTGACATATTCTGACAAATTGCTTTCGAATATACCAGATAAATCATTAAAATAACAGGCAATGACTAAAGGGCCTGGTAGAAGCTATGCTATGAGCCCACCGTTGTAGTTATCATCATCACAGTGTTGCTGAGTATATAGGTGGTTTTCCATGTGCTCTATAAGTTCTTCCTCTTCTCCGGTTAAAGTCTGTCCTTGAAAGGTTGCTTCCCCTCGGTCAGCAGTGAGTGTTTTAGCGAGATGGCCACCAATTAGGGTACCACCGGAAGGATGACCTGTGAGCGTACGATCTCCTACAGCTCCCACTGCACCAATAAGGGTGCCTTCTGATTCAGGGTTACCAATTACAGTGTGCTCCTGCCAGTCAAATGGCTCATTCTCAGTTTCCTCGTTCTCACTGTCTTCAACACCCTGAAGTATACGTCAAACAAATTTATTTGCTTGAATAGAATTACCAGCGGTGAAATAGTTTCAATACGAAATGCAGACCCAACAGACCAAGTTTTATGCAAGAGAGCCATAAGGTCATACAAATGAACAGGAAGCTGGAGTAAAAATAATGGTGAAAGCAACAAGCCATCTTGTTGCGCGATAAAATGCATGACCAAGGATAGTGATGTTCCCTCCACAGCCAAGGCTAGTGAGGTTCTCGCTAGCCAAGTACCTCCTCATTGTTTTGATGATTGTCTTCCGCGTCAATGCTTTCCCGAGATGCATCCTTGTCTTCTTCAAACTCGTCAAACTGGGAGTAGTACGTATCAGCCACCCGAGGGTCTTCAGGCACACCTACCAGCATGTAACACAATATCATTTTCCTGTGTGTTGTATTGTCCTCGCTAAGGAATTGCAGTTACCATCAAATTGACAGAATTAGCAAAAACAGTAATCACTCATTACCACAAAACGATAATGACTTACCATCTCGAAAGTCTAGAGAAGAGTTTCTCACGTCGTAGACCATTCGGTCCTTCATCGGTGTGATAGGTCTGTCATCAAGGTTACCCTGGTTACTGAGCAGCCGACTTGTTTTTAACAAAACTGTAGTGTTGGGAGGAAGAGTGCGGTGCATTACTCTAGTAACTACTGTTCGCTCATTCTCGCCTTCACTCTCTGAAGATGCCGATTCTTCATGTACAACTGCAAAAAGTTCTCATGTTAAATCATTTACAAGTCAACTAATAGCATTGATCTATTGGCAGATTAATCCTCCAACTCACCCTGGCAGTTCGATTCAGGTAAGCCAAATTTTACATAGAAACTAGAAGACTATCACACAAGCAAAAAGTATAAAGCGCAGTCGGTATACTGATAACAATAATAATAACAATAAGAGTGCAATTGACAAAGGGCAGCAACCCAAATAAGCTTAAGTGTTGTAGAAAATTAAAAACTGGAAAGAATGTTTTTAGAACGAGTGGACTGTCAATATGAAGGAGTTCCTGATGGACAGAAATTGCTAGATAGATCTATCTACAGATAAATATCTATATTAAATATCCATCTATAGATAAACACATTGAATAAATCTAAAATGCATGAATAATGAGGAAGGTTGATTTTGTAAAGGATTCGCGTAAATGTAGGTTTCACGAGCATTTAGGCTGGTGTAAAAAGTGAGTCACTAGAAGGCTTGGGTTTAAAGCTAACAGTGAGTTGAAGGGGCGATGGTTGTGCAGAGAGGAATAATCATTAAGAGTGGAGAGCTTATAGAGAAAGGTTGGCATACAAAAATGGTGGTACAAAAGAAGTAAGCCCACAAACAGGTGATCCAAAGAAGCAGTGATTGAGGGGAGGAGACAAGCTTATGGTAAAGGTAGTTCTCTGGAGAGGGAGGATCCACAAACAAAACAAATAAATGATTGCCTCTCTGTGAAACAAAGAGGCAATCTAAATTAGAACGTGAGTCCCCAGAGGAGAACATATGCATAGCTGTAAACAATAGGAGATTGCATATATGAATTATACTCTACCTCGAATTGATGCCTCATTCTGTGGTCCTAACTCTAATCGAACACAACAACAGCTTGCATGAATCTTGTGTAATCAGCTCTGCAGCTACTTAGTATGCAGTGGTATGCCCGTAGTAAAATCTATTTTCATATTTGTATTCACTCTAGATCCAGAATGAAATTCAATAGCATGAGTCATACATGAGAGAGCATCAGAATAGTATATTTACCTGGAGCTGTCTTTGGACGGAAGGAAGAGTAAACCGGAAGTTGGGTCGAATCCTGGGGCATAGCAAAGGTTTTTTCCCTGCGTACAGTTCCGGTCCAAGGTGCTGGCTACATACATATGTTATGTTATACATAAATAGTGAATGCTTCACAAAGCATTGGAAGACAAAAAAGTGTTTATAACGAAAGATGGCATCATTTCTTGAATCTTTTATGAGTGAAGGTAGAAAAATTCAGGTAAAAAGTATGGTCACCAGCTCATCCTGAACATAAATGACCAACAAATTTGCTAATAGACGCTTACATCCTGCTGTTTGTTCTGCTCTTGCAGATGCTGCTTGCGAGTCAGGTTGCCATGGAGATTCATTCTAGCGGCTTCACTATAAAAACAGTTTGTTGTGGATGAACATTGCAAAAACTAAACATGGTTGGAATTATTTCATGAGTGACTAAAGTGAGATATTAGAAAAGTGGAAGAGCTTACGCCAGCTCATTGGCCTTCTTGTCAGCCTCCTGTTGCTTCCTGAGGCGCATTCGTTCTCTCGGCGTCAAATGTTTGAGCTTGTCTTCCTCAGGCTTTCCCTTCACATCTTTAAAATGATGCTTTTTCTTAAGTGTCACATCTAAGGCATACGCTTCTGCATCAGCTTGACTCGAATTGTCTGGTACCATATTCACTTTCTGCAATAGTGATGTGACATAGCTCCAATCTTCCAGTGTTTATATTTTATTGGTAATTCATAACACAACCTTAATGCTACAAGAAAACAAGGTTTACTCCTACCTCTAGATGGCGAGCAACAAATTCTGTCTTAAGCACCTCTGAAGCAGATGGCCTTTTATCTGCTTCCTTAGTAAGGATCCTTCAAAGAAGTTAAAAAACACTCATTGGTTAAAACACACATCTGTATGCATACAACACCAGCCAACAACTGTACGAATTGTATTGAAACATTTACATAGTTATAAGATAGTATGCATATCAACTTCATAGCAGATGTGTATATGTAATATTAGATACAAACATTTTTAGCAGGTTACTCAAGTTAGCACTGTATTTTTCTGGAAGTTTAGGGCATTCTCCTTCAACAATTTTGTACATGACTCCCATGAGGCCGCGACCTTCAAAAGCATGCTTCTGAGCACAAAGCTCAAATAGGATACAACCAATTGACCTACAAAAATATAAATAAATGTTGAATTTATTGATAACTACAAACTCTATCAAACAATATACAACATGTATATTATATAATTATATATATTATAATTCTGTAATATTATAGATAATAAACTAGATGTGTAAACACATACCACACGTCTGATTTGGAATTGTATCCTTCATGTTTAAGAACCTCAGGGCTCATGTAATATGGCGTTCCAGTAAAGGTAGTTGCCATATCAGCTGATCCCATCAATATGCGTGAAATGCCAAAGTCTCCAATCTTTATATGGTTGTCCTTTAAAAAGATGTTTCTGCAAAAAGAATGTGGTTGGGTAATGCTGCTGGAGAATCTAGCATACTAAGATAATTTGTGCACTGTGAGTTCAAAAACGGCACTTATGAACACATACCTAGCTTTCAGGTCACGATGCAATACTCTTCGACAATGCATGTAATGCACCGCTAACAACAGCTCCACTGTCCAATCCATTACCTGTTTCTCTGATATTGTTTGGCCCCGCTTTTTCATTCGGACAACATAATCATCCAGATCTCCTCCCTAAAAGTTAAAAAAACAGGTAGCTATTAACCTTTTTAACAAAAGTAACAATAAAAAGACCAATATTATGAAAAGACTCTACTACACACCTCACAATATTCTGTAACGATACAGAAAAACTCGCCATCCATAAAGCTGTCATGGAACTTGACAATGCCAACATTATCAAGCCGAGAAAGCAGTTTGGCCTCATGCATTGCATCTACCGTTTCATCTGGTTGTAGGTCTCCGCATGGAATTTGTTTGAGCACTTTCCTGTATAACATAGATTTATATGATGTGCGTCAGAACTCTATGTAATTCGATTAATTAATGTTCATGGGCATACAAAGTAAAAATATGCAGGCACTGTTGATTGACAAAACCTTAAAAAGTTGCAAATACTTTGAGCTAACACACATAAAGAACTTACATCTCATCGCTTGGAGTCTTGGCTTTAAGGTCTTTGACAAGATATGCAGTACCAAAGTTTCCACTGCCAAGTTTCTTCTCAACTCGATATCTATTTACTACCACTCGTTTTTTGTCATCTGGAACAGCTTGAGCAGATTTGGCCGGCGTAGGCCGAGGCATTTTTTTAGGTAAGCTCATCTTTTAGCCATATGCAACAGGCACTGGTATTCTTGGTGCTGATTATAAGCTAACTATAACACAAAACCTAAACATATTTCTATAATATATGTAAACTAGCTATTCTTACTAAAACCAAACTGAAACAACGTAAACATTTAAATATGCAGTAGTTAAATTTATAGAATGAGGAAAAACACTAAAACATAAGACGACGTTAATCACTATAAATATATATCTAATACTAATAATTGTGCAAGTGACTCGACAACCTATTGAATGTTTACAAAAACTCATTTGCTTGAAAATTTATAATTGTGAACTATCATTTGACCATTTTAGAAAAAACTAAATGTGTTAAAAATGCAACGTAGAAACGCTTTGGCTTGTTGTAGATATCGCTATAATAGATATTCAATCGTATGCACTTCGTGTGTTAACAGTAACACCTAAACAATTTACGAGCATTATTGGTTGCACTTAATACCTTACAATATGTCTGTCATTTTACATATAATAATAAGTTAATATAACCTTAATTAACTTTACTATTAGTGAAATTAATATTGAAATAATTGTTTAGGTGTTACAGTGTTAACAATAACACCTATACAATTTACGAGCATTATTGGTTGCACTTAATACCTTACAATATGTCTGTCATTTTACATATAATAATAAGTTAATATAACCTTAATTAACTTCACTATTAGTGAAATTGTTCATCATTTTCTATCACGTTTAGCCAAAATTTTTGAAGGAACGAAGAGGATCCGCTTTGTGCAGCTGCTAAGCAAAACCACGCTTGACTTAGGCTATTTGCTCAAGAAGTGCGATATTGTCAACGGCACACCCGTAAATATTAGATAGTAATAATTTAGGCTTTTAGGCAGTCTTACTAACCCACCTTTACTGTTTCTACTGAATTTTATTTCTAGGCGAAGACAACTTCATCGGCAAATTTGTAAACCGCTGTGAAGACATTAGTGTACGTACACTGTATTAGGCTTCTAGACTCATGCTCTAATCCAGAAATAAATATACAGTATTATATCTTTACTAGCTCAGGTAAAAAATAAAAATTTGATTTTGAAAGTATTCGATTGTTGCTTTTTGATGTGTAGCTATGCTAGAATTTTCAATGTGCATATGTATAGTGTACAGGTATGTTATCGCCCAAGATAATCTAACCTGGAGCCTCTCTCAAGATAATAGACAAGGCCAAAAGCAACTACTAATCCAGTGACTGCATAGTGAAAAATAACCAGAGTTTATTTTGATAAAACCAAGTTTCCCAATAGATTGATATGGAACATAGGCTTCGTCAAATTGCCAGAACGATCACGTCCACCTTTTCTCAAGTCAGGATTTAGACCACATTTTTACAGTTTGGTAAAACCAAATGAATTCTTCCACTGTTTTCACATTTGATGGGAAAATTTTATTGCTTTTTAAATAAATAAAAAGTTGTCACTGCATTGTTTTACTACGTAATTTTACTACGTACAAACTTGGGACTCGACATCCACGTTATGCTCAGCTGGAAATGTGGTTATTGTAATCTTCCTTGTGTTTGTGATAACATAAGAACCTTGTTTCTTTATCACGGTGCAACTGTATTTGTATGTGTAACCAACACAGCACAGCAAAACTACAAGTCAACTACATCCAAGGACTGTTAGTAGACAACTCGCCTCCTGCTCAAGCAGGCAGTAAAACAGTATGTAATTGGTCAGTGTAATGTGGTGCCATCTGTCACGTATGCAGTTAGTAAGAGTACACATGACCTATATGCTATAAACAGCCATTCTTGTAAAAGGGCACATAACCTACGCGGCACATTACAGTCATACCTGTAATGTGCATCAGTCCATCAGTCATACCTGATGCAACGAGCCACAGTGACTGCCCTTTGTTTGAGAGGGTTCTCCAAAAATTATCAAATAGGGAGACCATTAGAAATACTCAGCCATGACATTGATTTTATGGAACTGCAATAGTATCCGAAATAAAACACACTATTTGGAAACCCTTGTCCGAGACTACAGTCCACTTGTCATCGTACTCACTGAAACTTGCTTGGATCCACTGGTTTCTAGCAATGAGCTAAAGTTAGGGGATTATGAAATTTTTCGCAGAGATCGGCCAACAAAAGGCGGTGGCATTTTAGTCGCAATAAAATTAACTAAAGATGTCCAAGTATTGAGTTCCTTCGTTGATCTCCTTGAGGAAATGCTTGTTGTCAAGTTGATCATTTACGGCATCCGTGTTTGTTTCGTGGCATACTATCGTCCTCCAAACTCAACTCAAATGAGTTCGCTTTTTAATTTTTTTGAGGATAGTACAGATAGTAGTTTTGTTTTACTGGGTGATTTTAATCTTCCCGAGATCCAATGGACCCTTGATAAGCCGGTCGTTTCGCAAGGTGGCCGAGGGCTAGCCAAACAGTTTTTATCTTTTGTTTCAAAATATGATCTCGCGCAGCATGTAACTTTTCCCACCCATAGCAGAGGCAATATACTTGATTTGATTTTTTCGAATTTTAAGCCCTGCCCTATTTTTAAGGATGCCGATGTTGGCCTCTCGGACCACACAACCTTGTGCTATGATTTTTCTGGTTTTTTGCCACAAACTGTTCCTCAGGTTTCCCGCACGACTAGAACGCTTTTTGATTTTGGCAAGGCTCAAGTAGTTAGCATAAGGGAACAAACAGCAAATCTTTATAACCATCTTCAAGCTCTAGTGAGTTCAAGTACAACAGATTTTTTATGGAACATTTTTAAGCACAACATTTTAAACATAGCTAATTCACTAATCCCAGAGCGGAAACCAAGAACTAAGAGATTTTGGCTGTCACGAGAGGCCAGGACAGTGAGTCGTAAGAAAAGAAGACTCTTCCACACTTTCAAAAAGTACCCTACCCCCCACAATTTACAACAACTAAAAGCGATTGGCAATTTATCCAAACGCCTCATTAAAAGGGATTATAACAAATTTTTAGAATCACACATTACTGAAAGCCTTAATAATGGGGACTCAAAGCCTCTTTTCCAACTCGTATCCAAGGCAGCAAAGGGGGGAAATAGCTCAAACATAAATCACTTACACAATTGTGTAACTGATTCAGATATGGCAATGTGCTTCGCAGAGAATTTTAAATCCGTTTTCACTGTCGATGACGGCCTCACTCCTGAGGTCCCGGCCACTATGTCTGATAGGGCTGTTGACTCGCAGGCAAATATTGATATTGGTGAGGAAGGTGTTCTGGCCATCCTGAAATCTCTCAACCGCCGTAAAGGCTCAGGCCCGGATAATCTCAGTCCTGCACTACTTAATTTTTTAGCTACAGACATAGCTCCTACTTTGACACTAATTTTTAAACATTCCCTAAATACAGGGTGTGTTCCAAGAGACTGGAAATGTGCAAACATCGTACCTGTTTTCAAAAAAGGCGACAGAAAAGCACCGCTTAACTACAGGCCAATTTCTCTGACTAGCGTCCCGTCGAAGTTAATTGAGCATATTATTGCTCACAGCATACGCAACTTTCTCGATCATAACAACATCCTAAGTGAAACTCAACATGGTTTCCGCAAAAAACACAGCTGTGAATCACAGCTTATTCATACAATATCAGATTTAGCTTCTTATAACAATCACAATACTCAAGTAGACGTTTTAGTTCTAGATTTTAGTAAAGCCTTTGATACGGTCCCTCACAATAAATTATTGCATAAACTTATATACTATAGCCTAAATCCAAACATAGTGGCATGGATCCGAGACTGGCTCTCGGGTCGAACAGTCAGGGTCATCGTTAATGGTTGTCTTTCTCAGCCAACGCAGGTGACCTCGGGTGTGCCTCAGGGTTCAGTGCTCGGACCACTACTTTTTCTCATTTACATCAATGACCTGCCAGATGCTTTAAACTGTCCATCAACATCTATACGCTTATTTGCCGATGATGCCATCCTTTACAGGCCTGTTAGTTGCGTGTCCGACAGCCAAGCATTGCAGGACCAGTTGAGCAGAGTTGCTGCGTGGGCCGGATCTTGGCAGCTAAAGTTTAATGTAGCTAAATGCACATCCACGTCAATGGAGCCGGTTAAATTTTTGCATACATACAGTTATGGAGGCACTCCGCTTATTTCATCCCATTCCTTTGTGTACCTGGGCATACAGGTTTCTAAATCACTCAATTTTAGTGATAATATAAATTTTATTATGCGTAAGGCTAATGCCACCCTTTACATGCTTATGCGAACTCTCAAAGGAACTTCCCATGCTGTTAAGAGAGCGGCTTATTTTAGTGTATGTCGTCCTTTACTGGAGTATGCTTCAGAGGTGTGGAATCCACATTTTATGTATATCATTAGGGATTTAGAAGCCATAAACAGAAGAGCGTTCAGATGGGCAAACGGTTTTAAAAAGTATGACAGTATTACATCTTCAATGGAAAACATGTCTTGGCACACTCTTGAAGAGAGAAGATGCACTAAGGATAAAAACACTTTACTGAAAATTTTAAATCAAGACCTTATGGTCGATTTTAAAAAGTTTACACTGTGCAACTCCGCCTATTTTACTCGTGGGTCTAATATTAGGCACACTATTAATACAGATGCTATGAAGTTCTCATTTTTTAACCGAGTCATGAAGTTTTGATATATATGGAACAAGCTCAATAGCAGATTTTATTTAACTCTCGATTTTACAAGAATATCTGATCTCTTTTATCGTTATAGTCGCATCTTATCTCTAAAGGCTTATCGGGCCACAAGAGATATTTTATCGAGATAGATAGATAGATAGATAGATACCTGCCAACTCTCACGCATGGGGCGTGAGACTCACGCAATCACCCCAAAGAAAAAATGAAAATACGTGAGATTTTTGCCCCAAGTTCCACGATTTTATATATACTATCATTGATACATCAATTGCCCCAAAACCAAATCTCACGCATTGCCCCACTCTTGAGTTAGCAGATCTGATTACAGTACGATGTAATTCTACATGTATATATAATACTACATCTCCCGTTTAGCCATTGTTTGTTTAGAGGGTGCCCTATTATGTAATATAGTCTTGTAGGTAAGGCGGGGGCCGGCATTCTCTGTTAGATCTCCTAGCAGTGTTTTCTAAAACCAGATCATCGTTTATACCAGTCTGCTCTGGTAGCATCATGGGCTCTTGGGCCTCACTATGTTCAGCGGTAGTCGTTACAGGTACACTTATAGGTGGGGAATCAGCAACTGTCTCTGGAACCCTCCTTTCATTGACGTGTGGCATTTCATCAAGATTCTCTGCACCTACAGCAACATGAAAAGGCAGCAGATATGGTCTAGTATGACTAATATTTCTACGAAATATCCTGCCCTCCCCAGACTCTAAAACTAGCATTGGTCCACTCACTTCAAGAACTTTATATGGGTGGTGATGGAAAGTAGTTTCAATTTTGTTGGGATTTTCTTTCTGAAGCAAAACCATGTCCCCTACTTTAGTGGTGTGGGGTTGTCGTCCCCTATTCTTGGTTTCCACCATGCTGTGCTTAAGCTTGCTATCATGATCACGACACTCAATTTCATCATTATGTATATCGTGAATCTGGGGCAATTTAGTTCTAACTTTATGGCCAAACAGCATTTCTGCAGGTGATTTGCCTGTTATGCTATTGAGAGTGTTCTTATATGAGACTAAATATTTCCTTGACTCAGATTTATAGTCTAAGCCTTCTGCATGGGCAATTCTGACACGCTTCATTATTGACCGATTCTGCTTCTCTACTTCCCCATTTGCCTCTGGCCACCTCGGAATTACCGAATGGTGATGCACACCTATTGATTCCAAGAACTGTTTAAACTTGATCGCTTTAAACTGGGATCCATTGCCTGTTTTTAGATAAACTGGAAGGCCAAAAGTGTCAAAGCTGTCTTTAAGCATCTCTATAATCTTGCTGCATGTTGTCTTTTCAAGAATTTAATTTCATATCAGCGGCTGTGGTAGTCCACCAGCACTAGAATGTGATCTCCATTTGGAAGTGACCCTAGCAGATCACAGGTGACCTCTTCCCACGGCCCATTAGATAAATCAGTCACCCTTATTTAGTTTCTACAGTTGGCTGGACCTGTCAACTGACACCCTTGGCAATGCCTAACATATCTTTCTATTCCGGCATCTATACTTGGCCACCGAACCCTGCATCTCAAATTTCTCTTGGTACCTATTATGCTTAAGTAGCCTTCATGCCCTAGTCTTAGCATGTCCTCTCTCAACCCTAGTGGTATTACTATCCTATTTCCTCTGAGCAGTAATTTTCCCACAACACACAATTAATCTTTGATTGGTATATGCGCGGCACCTCTGTCGATATCTTAGCAAAATTGTTGGTTGTAAGTGCATCACGGACATGGCTTAACTCGGCGTCCACACAACTTGGTCTTTCAACCTTCCTGGCAGTTATGGCTGTGATTGAGTTCAACACTGTGGACCTGACGTGAACTCGATATTTTTAAGTGTAGCACTAGGTACTCCAGCTCGGACGGCCTTTTGGCAACACGGATTAGCCTTGACAATGGATCCACAATGTTGTTAGCACCTTTCACATACACAATCTTGAAGTCATAACACTGTAGCCTGAGCACCTTCTTTCAATTCTTAAGGATGTCCATTTGATTTTACTGCCATAGATCACCTCTAAAGGCTTGTGGTCTGTATATAAGGAGAACTGAACTCCGAAAAAATAATGGTACAGCCTTTCACAGGCCCAGACTATTGCCAAGGCTTCCCGCTCTGTTTGCATGTATCATGTCTCTACATCTGTTAAGGCTCTGCTGACATAACATATCACTCGTGGTATGACTCCGTGATATTTATTGTATGAGTATTGCTCCCACCCCGAATGGGCTAGCATCTGTGTACAGCATTGTTTTTTTGTTAATATCGAAGTAGGCCGGAGTCTTGTAATCAGCCAAGTCTTTCTTGAGACTATTGAAGGCCTCTAACTCCCTACTGTTCAGCGATATGGGCGTGCGGAGTGTTTTATTCATTGTCAACCTCTGTAGAGGCTCAGTTTTGTTTGAGAAAAAAGGAATGAACTTTGAACGGTAGCCAACAAGTCCCAAAAAGCTTTTTAGTTCTCCCACTGTCTGTGGTACAGTAGCTTCTAATATGGCTTTGACTTTACTAGCTCCTGGATCTACGCCCTCAGATGATATACGGTGTCCCAAAAACTTTATGTTATGAGCATTAAACACACTTCTCCCTATTGAGGGTCATACCTGCTGCCTCCAGGCGTGCAAGAACCTCAAGCAACCTTCGGTCATGCTCAGCTTGTGTCTTTCCAACCACAACTATGTCATCAGCCAAGTTTGCTACACCCGTGATGCCCTGGATAATATTTGAAACCTCGCGCTGATAGATTTTAGGAGCCGCGTTTATACCAAACATCAGTCTCTTGTATCGATATAGCCCTACATGAGTGTTGAATGTTGTTATGTCTCGGGATTCTGAGCTCAATACAAACTGGTGAAAGCTTATCCTCAAATCTAATTTTGAGAAAAACTGGGCCCCATTCATATCCCTCAACAATTCGTCCACCGTAGGTACTGGGTAGTGATGTCTGATGATAGCAGCATTTGCTCTTCGCATGTCTACGCACAGCTTTATTTTATCATTTGCTTTAGGAACGATTACCACGGGGTTAACCCAGCTAGTAGGGCCATCTACTTTTTTAATAATGCCGGATGCTACAAGCTCACCTAAATGCTTTTCCAACTTTTTCATCATGGCAAATGGGATTCTACGATATGGTTGAGCTATTGACAAAACATTCTCTTTAATAGACAACTTAATTTCGTGATCAGCTTTACCTATTGAGCCTGAGAAGAGTTTGGGAAACCTCACACTGTATTCACCAGATGCAAGATTTGTAAAGCTTACAAGATTTAGTGCCTGTACAGTTTCAATACCAAGTAAAGGTTCTGCATTGCTTGCTATGACAACAAATCGCACATCATTCAATAAAAACTGCCCAAAACTGGCTTAAAATCTTCATGGGTGACTGCGATGTGTATGCATAAATATTGGGACTTCCTTTCTCCTGTCTGGCCACCCTAATAGGTTGCGCTTTCATCCGTTACTAGGTACTTTTCCCCACGATGTTACAATCCGAACCAGTGTCAATAATGAATTGTGTGTCTACACCACCTACTTTCAAAGTTGCTCTTTGTAACCCAATTTTGTGAGTGGTACCATTATGAAAAGCAAATGAAACTTCAAAGTCTGAGGTCGTTTCACTCCTATTTTGAACCACACCGTCTTGTTCACCTACCGACACAGTATTTACTTGCCTAGTTTTAAACCTACACATCGATTTAAAATGATGTCTTCCCTTGCACTTGTAACATTGTTTTCCAAATACTGGACATTCTTTAGGCTTGTGACTAATGCCACACTTGCCACAAAAAGACCCCCAGACTTGGTTCTGTGAAGATTTGCCCAAAAATAGAGGCAATCTTTATGTTTTGAATTCGACCTGGTTCTTGGAAGTTGTCTTATTTTACTTGGTGTGAAAATTAGTTAGCAAAGAAGTAAATGAGCAAGTTATCTTACACACACAAATCAAAAATAGTTTATTTAATTCCAAAATGAAACAATCACAACCTTAAAAACTATTAAAATTGCACAATGGCTCACACTCAAAATAAAACTAAAATACAGTAATACCTGGCTTCAAGAGAGAGAGAGTTGTGGAGACGTATAAGAACAATTCAAAAAGACGGCTTCATAAAGTGAAGGAGTCGTATATATATAAGAATGTGAAGCCACAACTAATTAAGATTAAATACTTAGAAAATGGGCTGTGCTAAAAATATAATAAAGTTAGGAAATGTGCAATAGTTTTATGGTCAAGTTGGACCAATAACTCGGACAACGGATAGCCAAGATGGGTAGAGTTAATTTACTTTGGTTAGCTAATTTTGACATAGTCAGGCAACCCTAGGTAGAATATGTAAATGTTTGTGAGAATTCTTGATGTCCAGGTGTGTCTTCTTATTAAATGTTTTTCTGCTGGTGGAGGGTGTGTCATTGTGTGTGTTCTTCTTTAATATATGTGGGTAAATATTATGATGAATGTCGTGATGAAATGAAATGGAATTAGTTAGTTTTGACCGTGAGAACCTTCGACCATCGTGTGAACTTCGATCTGTGGGAACCTTACAGTTCTATTACTTGCAAGTTCAGCTACATCATTACCGATTGCATCTCCTGAACAGGCCCCACTGCATCTAACGTTAGTGCTGTGTACACTGCCACCGTCGGAATTAGCAAAACTGGTTCTATTTATACCCCTTGACCCCATTTCCCTGGCTCTGTTTTCTACAGCTTCGTGTGTAGCCGAAATTGCAAGCAAGTTAGCGAGTGTTAATTCATTTCCTTTTAGTAATTTACGCCTAAGTTGTTCTGAAATGCATATCTCAACAACTGGATCTCAAATTTGTTCATCAAGGCTATGATAACCGCAATTCTTCCCCGCTTCCCTTAATCTAGCACAATACTGTGAGACATTTTCTCTTTCACTTTGAACCTTCTTGCGGAACAGATGTCGCTGGAAAGTGGCATTTGGTTCAACCTTAAAACGCTCTGTCAGCCCAGCTACAAATTCAGTGTATACATCCCTATCAGTTTGAGTCAATGTTTTATGGATTTCACGTACCCTAGGACCAGCGTGATACAACAACAGCGTGATACAACAACCGCGCCTTTCTCTCGGCCCGCATGATTCTATTATCACCATCCAAATTGAAAATGCCTTTCGAGTCTGAAAAAGCCTCAAACTCTTCAACTCACTGCACCCAAGTAGTTGACACAAGGCTTGCCTCACCATCCGGATTGAAATGTATAGGCTCACGTGTATCCATATTACCAAAAAACCCAAAAGTGGTAGCAGTATACACAGCAACTAGTCCACAGTAGCACAAAAGTGATGAAATATATGTATACTCAACTGTTCAATGTTGAAGAAAGACTTGGTTCATCCTCATCGCTACTGTAATATTCCCTATGTTTGTGATAACATAAGACCCTTGTTTTTTTTATCACCGTGCAACTGTATTTGTATGTGTAACCAACACAGCACAGCAAAACTATAAGTCAATTACATCCAAGGACTGTGAGCAGACAACTCGCCTCCTGCTCAAGCAGGCAGTAAAGCAGTATGCAATCGGTCAGTGTAGTATGGTGCCATCTGTCACGTATGCAATTAGTTAGAGTACACATGACCTATGTGCTATAAACAGCCATTCTTGTAAAAGTGCACATAATATTTGTGGCACATTACAGTATAATGTAATTGTACATGTATATATAATACTACGAGTATATATATATATTATTATTAATAATTAATATTATTACAAGTTGATTGGAAATTAAGTTTTGCTCGATTTACTTGGTTTTAGGCTTTTTTTTCACTTAGCCAAAGTTGTAAGCTAAAGATTTCGGTCTGCGCGTGGCAGTTTTTACGCAGTTTAGTTGGTTCTGTCTTAAGTTGTACCAAACCCTGATCACAGATATTTTCGTTGCAACGTGCAACCGATAGATGTAAAGCTATATTTTTATTTTGACGTTGGGGTAATGTGTTACAATATCAAATTTTGCAAACATGTTGCAGCAAAAATGCAGCTTAGTAGGCACTAACCCGTGAAGATAAAGTGTCATTTTCTGAGTGAGACCGGAGTTATTGGATCTTTCTAGAAAGTGGCAACTACTCCGCATTTTTTACCCAATTTTTTAGTCAGTCTATTGTTAACTATTATGATTTACTATTATGATCACATCAGTTTTCGCTACAACTGCAAATTGAAATATTTTGTTTTTGTGAGCTTAGGCTCAAACACAGATTGAACCAGCCTTAGCTCGGTTTATCAACCCAAGGTCAACAGCTGATAAAGGGAAATATGCTTAACTTGCTGTTGAAAAAGAAATGTAGTATGGTGTGTTCACAGAGGACTATAACGCAGTGTAACAAGTTGGAATGAGGCCTTATACTGCTCTGATAATTGTTCTGTCAGTGTAGATTTATATACTGTGCCAATTTAGGAAAAAGGCCGTATATAAGATTATCTACAAGGTATATGCGAATAGATTATGGCACCCTTTCTGTGCAAAATATTGAGACAAATATTCACACCTTTTTAGGTCATTCATCAAAAGAGTATGCATGTCAAGGTGATCTTGTTTTTTTTAAGTCGACAACATATAAGACATTTGGACTAGAATAGCTTATTCCTCCACCTAGTTATTGTTTCTACCTGTATTGATCATTAAGTGTATGTTAGTTTTCTCTAAAGAATTGACATCATTTAATCACTTGTCAAGATTTTAATGCGAATTTTACTATTTGTGTAATACGTTTATGCTCTGTATGCGTTCATTTAATCTGACGGGTGATCTACTCATCTCCTAATCTGACTGGTCTATATACGTACTCATTTCCTAATGTCATAGGTGCTATTCTCATTAGTAAGTCAGTTGGCCATTAGTATTACAGAAACCCACTTTATCAGTTTGGAGAAATGGCACAACTCCAATTAAAGTTGTTTTCTATCAGACTTATTAGATAAAGCAGATATCTCAGGGTTGTAGCAACTTTCCAAAATACACACATTTGCGACAGAATGGTGGGGGCCATCGCAAATATTCATGAAACAAAGATATGATTATTTCTCGCTAACTGACATTTTGGCTTAAATAAGTTATAACTTTGTTGTAAATTGGCATTTATATGTAGCACAAGTGTATATATATGTAGTACATGTGTATATATATGTAGCATATGTGTATATATATGTAGCACATGTGCATATATATGTAGCACATGTGTATATATAGGTAGCATTTGTGTATATATTTTTTTATCTTAGGTTGTTCATTGTGGCTGGTGTGACGCATGACTATTCTTTAGCTAAATACAGTCAAACATGGATAACTCGAACTTCAAGGGACCGAGCAAAAGTTTCAAATTAAATGCTTCTAATGTAAAGTTTAAATCGTTTTCATGAAAAAGTATAGAGATTTTTCTATCACTTGAGATTGGTTTGTTGTTTGAGGTGATGTTATTGCCAGGACGTTTTTCAGATTGACATTGGCAAAACTTGATCGTTGTTGAAATACTCAAAAGAAAAGACATTTTTTTTCTTTTGGGTTTTTACCTACGATCAATTTTGCCATTTTTTCTTGAAGTTTATGCAGATTACCTTACTTTACCTGGGATTCGTTAAGAGCAACACTCCGAGGCAGTTCAATTAGAAGTTTTACGAGATTTTACGGTACATTCTATATCACTCACGCTTTTTTAATAGATACTTATTGAATGTACACACGTATTCTGTGTTTAGGTCAAACGAAGAATAGTTTTTGTAGCTCAGACAACGTATACGTTTAATTACAACAATTTTTAAGACGATTTAAACATTCAACATTCCGACGTTGATTCAACACGGAATCAACGTCGGAAAACTATTCATCACGGGCTAGCCGGGTCACGCACTCAAGCATTTTCGCCACGCACATACAAAACAAAAACAACATGCGATTTTTGTTTTGTATGTGCGTGGCGAAAATCCTTGCACGCGTGACCCGGCTAGCCCGTGCTATTCATCGTATCGCAATATAAATCAAATTTCAGCAAACTTTTAGAAAAGTCGTTGACAAAAATATTTTGCCGATGGTGGTAATAACGACGCTTATGAATTACGAAAAGATGAAGTTTACCTCTATGGCTTTGAATAAAGTGATTTTCTAAAGCGATAACAACCGTTTCGGTAGCCGTTGGGCAAAAAACAGTTCGAATTAACAGTGTTGAGTTCGAGTTATCTATAGCAATTTATCATTACGTGGGAACGGACCAAAGGAAATGTTCGAATTAACCATGTGTTCGAGCTATCCGTGGACGAGTTATCCATGTTTGACTGTATCTTCATTACCAAATGTTTTACTTTTGTCGGAGTGAAGCATTCTAATATATCATGCACTCTTGTATTGTATGTGTATCATTACATGTACATTGATGAGAGGTTGTACAATGAATACAAGTTTCATTAACTACAAAAGAGGCATACAGAAAGCTATCCCTCCGTTAGCTTTTTATGAGAAAGGTGACAAAAAGATTGTGAAAAGCAGCATATTGTATGAAATTTTATGCTAATTTTTGATGTAAAAAATTACAGAACTCGCTGTTCAGAATTGAAAAATAAAAATTATTGCTGCTTTATATTAAAATCAAAAAATCTAGAATATTGTATTCTAGATCCAATGCATCTCTTGTAGTCTGCTACTGTTGTGGCCAGGGGTCAGGTGAAACTGTTAGACACTACCAGTTCTTTCACCTAAGCAGTTGCAAAGATACAGTTTATCTCTTTTTGCAAAATTTAATGAGAGTTTCTAGTAAATTTCTAGTAAATTTCTAGTAAATGCCTAGTTTCTAGATTTTTTTTCTGCAGAAAATGTTCTTTCTTTTGTCTTGTACTAAATTTCTTTCTCCACTTGTAAAACAATCATGTTGATACCAGTGACATAGGGGAGAAGTTATTTTCACATCTCTAGCTGTCACGCTGGGAATATATAAGAGCTAGCTGGTGTAATAGAGATGTGGATGATCAATTATTGATCTATTTGAATTTCTATGCACTAATTATATTTTAGAACCATTTTATTACTTCATGGTCTTTAAAACAACTTGTCAACAGATATGACTACATTTATTTGCATAGAACCAGTGTTTGAGTCTTCTTCAAAGCCGGTCAGTCGGGACAGTTTTTTATGGATGATAGAGCAATACCTGTGCATCCTAGAGGAGGAACAGTGAGAAAACAGTTTTTCACCAGTGATGATGGTTCTGTGCAGGTTCCTGCTTCATTTATCGATGAAGCTGGCTTATCAGAAGTACGTGAAGCTTATAACACTTACAAATGGAGGGAAGAGGATATTCTTTTAGCCTCGTATCCCAAGACTGGTAAATATGGGTAATAATTGTTAAAGCCTTGATAAACTGATAAACTGGTTTCTTTATATGCATAACGATGCTTAACATTTGGTGGTTCCATCATCAGACTTGCGTACATAAAACCATAGTCTTTTTTCTTTTCAGGTACTCACTTTGTCTGGGAAATTCTGACAATGCTGCTCAAAGGTTCTTCTACGGTAACTCAAGATTCTAAGAATCTTAGTTCCATAGATATATTTCCAGTTACCAAGATGGATGAAGTCTATCCATCTCCGCGGGTGCTCAACACTCATTACAGACTAGATGTTTTGCCTTCGCAGTTTCGCAACAGGAAAACGGTGTTAGGTAAATATGTACGCTCTGATTGAAAGTAATCTGGTAGAGAAGACAACTCATAGTTTTCCTGGAAGTTCAGACTTTGACCGCCTTTGCACTTAAGTCGCTGTAGTATATTATTTCTCAATGCTATTTACTTGTCTAACCAATCAGGGCAAACAGAGTCACACATTTAATGTTGAAAGGTCAAAAATCCCAGTAATTGGTTCTCATTTATTGTATGCTTGGTTTCAGTCTTACGGAATCCCAAGGATGTCTGTGTCTCCTTTTACCATCAAGATAAAAATATGGTTAGTATGCAAAATCAATTCTCATCATGAAGGGTCATTTCTCTCTACCCATTGAGCAATCATTGTTGAATGATCTGTTATTTATTCTGTTATTTATTTTTGCTAAGGAGAAGTATTCTTCTGAATTTTAACTTCCTACTTGTAACTAGCAGTCACTCGTTGAATAATTAGTGACAAAGACAAACAGTTGCTCTTAGGGGCAACCTAGTCCATCACGCATTTATTCCCTTGTAGCTGTTGGTTTAGGTCACTACTGATGGACAGATAGAAACGCTAGCCATATATATGTTTATTAACTCAAGTGAATATGTGCAGTGTATTCATATGAATTTTATAGAGTACTCCTAAATTATACACTGTTGTATCAAGCAACACAAAAGGTTTAACAATGTTCCGCTTAAACTCACACTGATTACTAGTCGGGGAGTTATCAGCTGTTGGTTATTGCATCAGCACAGCTATTTGTCACTCCTAGGAATTTTCTCACAAGTTTCAGTTATTTTTTTTTTCTCAAGATACCCTTATCTGTATTTGGGTGCCTGTTACAATGCTTTATTAACATGGAATGTTCACAAATGACGCATAGATATAAAACTGTCAGAACTGAGATTACTCATAATCCATTCTCGAATGAATTATTTGAAAATGAGATGATTCGCAAATCTCTAATATTTTATACTTGGAGCGTTTAGATTTGCCTGAACCAATTATAGTTAGAGTTTTAAGTTTTTTAGTCCATTCAAGCATATTCTTAACTACCAACATAAATGAGTATTTCTATGAAAATTCTCTTTAAAATAATTGTTCTGATACGCAATTGTAAATTTGTGATCATACTAGTCACACAGCGCACAAGTAGGTCGGGGTGCATACTACCATCCAGTCGTCGCAGTACTATATATGATAGTACTTGGGCACAAGTCAGAAGAGCACACGACATTTAAACTTATCTTCGCATAACGATAAATAATAAATATATATTTTATTTAACACTATCTTGAGCAGTATCAGTAGGTTTGGTAAATCAGTCAGAGTGTCAATTGATATAGCTAAGCGATCTGGGTAATTCGGTGAATACTTGAAAAAGATCTTGAATCTAATAATTCACCTCTGATTTGTCGGGCTTGAGACAAAACCTTACATGGTCTGATGTTAGATAAAAGGCTCGGCAGTGGGATGTTATAAGAGTCTGAGAGTTGATAATGACTTTGGCAGTACAAAATGTGGCAGTTTGTCTGCTTCAATTAGGAATAGTCAGGTTTCCAAGTCCATAGGGAATATCCAATTGTATACAAATTTCTATTTCATTTTTTCGGTTATAGCTACAAAGTACCTGGCTACAAAAAGCGGCGCCTTTGGATATGTCAGTACTTGAATTGCCTCTTGCAGGTAAAGTTAAATCTGGATGGTTGGGACTCCTCCCCTTTGTCAACTTATCTTCGGATGTTTCTTTTAAGTAAAGATATGCCTGCTGGCAATTACTTTGACTATGCCCAGTACATGTGGTCTCTTCGACATGATCCAAATAAACACCTTGTCTTTTATGAGGATTTGATTATGGTGAGATTCAATTATTAACAACCATGTTTGAAGAAGTGGCTGTCAAGTTTAACATAGTTTTTCACTTGTTCATCGCTTAGCTTGTGATCCTATCTCTGTACAGTATGCGCAATGTGCTTGATAACAACTTTTTTTCCGCATGATTGTATTTAAAACAGCTACAGTGCAAGCATATGGTTAGCATTAAAAAATAAGATAGACATGCTAGGTTGTGTGTAGGATCCTGTTGGCGAGATAGAGAAGTTGAATAAGTTCATGGGAACACAAAGACCAGCAGAGCTCATACAGCAAATCGCTGATGCTACCAACTTCAGCAAAATGAAGCAGGACAAAGTTCACTGCCATCAGAGTAAACCATTGCAGGATCTGGTAAGAGATGCCTTCTGGCAATTACCTTGACTATGCACAATACATGTGGTTCCTTCGGCATGACTCAAATAAATACCTCGTCTTTCTTGAGGATTTGGGTAGAATTCAACATCTTAATCTCTAGCTAGGTCTCGTGTGTGGTTGCGCTCAGCGGTGCCTTCAATTACTATGGAGCTATCCTCTTCCGGCTGCTTGTAGGTAGGAGCTGATGGGAAAATGCTTGAAAAAGCTATGGGTCTGCTCTTTAGAAAGGGTGAGTGTTCGCTTAATACATGGTTCAGGTCTCCTTGAACAAAAAGTTTCGTGACATGAGACATAAAAATCTATTGGTTTCTTCTTGGACCCATCATCAACTGTAGTCATGTTGGGAGGCCCGGGACTGCTGTTGGGAGACCTGGAACTGCTGTTGGGAGGCTCGGGAATGCTGTTGGGAGGCCCGGGACTGCTGTTGGGAGGCCCGGGACTGCTGTTGGGAGGCCCGGGACTGCTGTTGGGAGGCCCGGTACTGCTGTTGGGAGGACTGGTACTGCTGTTGGGAGGACTGGTATTGCTGTTGGGAGGTCCAGTACTGCTGTTGGGAGGCCTGGTACTGTTGTTGGGAGGCTTGGTACTGTTGTTGGGAGGCCTGGTACTGCTGTTGGAAGGCCTGGGACTGATGTTGGGAGGCCTTGTACTGTTGTTGGGGGACTGTGTAGCATTATTAAGAGGTTATGTAATGTTGTTGAAAGGTCGTGTTGGATATTTTATGCATAATATCGTAGTCATGTTAATATTTGTTTTGTCTTATCCTAGTGTTTTTTATACTCTCATATGATGTTATGAAGCAACATTATGACATTGGTTATTTATGGTTGGTCTTTTACAGGGAAGATTGGTGACTGGAAAAATCACTTCACAGTTGCTGAAAATGACATGTTTGACTCATTTCTTCAACAGTGGACAGCAGGGCATGACATTCCATTTAAATATGAGTGAAAACTGTCCTTTTGCTTCATTCTAGTCTTTATATTTCTAAGTTTGTTGTATCTGGTGAACGTCAGTTTATATATAAACAATCAAATATGTACATGGAGATGCATGACAGTACATAGCGCCAACTATTTGAGATCAGGATCATACAAACAAGGTTTGCTCAAAAAATTTAGTCATACCTTGCAATTTGTGTCCCATGTTATCCTGTGTGATAGGGAATTGAATACATGGGTTACACATCACATGGTTCAGTTTCTGCTGAGGTTGAGTTGGGCAGTAAAATGGTCCTTTGATTGGCTGCTGCCGGGGCCATGTGCTGTACTGACATGTGAGCGAGATAAGATACAACATGATGCTTCTGCCTCATAAGCTCTCCTTTGAGCACTCTCACAAAGGTCTCTTTGAAGTCTCTGTTCCAAGTCGCGTAGATAATAGGATTTAGTAGAGAGTTACAGTATCCCAACCAGAAGACGATATCAAATAATGTTGTTGGAACGTGACATTGCGTACAAAGAGAGTCTGTAAGCAAAGCAAATGTGTACATTGTTGAAACCATAAAAATATTTCCTTAGAGTGGTGTTACTTATTATGTCTGACCTATGAATTAAAAACATAAAATAATAAAATAGGAATGTTTCAAGCTGTGTATGCACATGAAATAATATTGGTTTATTTACTTACAGATCTCGGTTGTAGATAAAATAGCTATGTGTGGCATGATCATATATAAGGTAGGAGTAATATGGTCATATATAAGATAGGAGTAACATGATCATATATAAGATAGGAGTAACATGATCATATATAAGATAGGAGTAAGATGATCATATATAAGATAGGAGTAATATGATTATATATAAGATAGGAGTAACATGATCATATATAAGATAGGAGTAATATGATTATGTATAAGATAGGAGTAATATGATTATGTATAAGATGGGAGTAATATGATCATATATAAGATAGGAGTAACATGATCATATATAAGATAGGAGTAACATGATCATATATAAGATAGGAGTAATATGATTATATATAAGATAGGAGTAATATGGTCATATATAAGATAGGAGTAATATGATTATGTATAAGGTGGGAGTAACATGATCATATATAAGATAGGAAAACTTGATCATATATAAGATAGGAGTAATATGATCATCTATAAGGTGCGAGTAATATGGTCATATATAAGATAGGAGTAATATGATTATGTATAAGATAGGAGTAATATGGTCATATATACGATAGGAGTAACACGATAACATAATAGTCTATATACTGTATATATAAATCCCAGTGTTTGTCTTTTTGTTCCCCCTGTGTCCAGTTATAGCAATTAAAATCTATCAATGAAAAATCTGCGCAGCACTGGATTTGATCTCAGAACCTCCAACTTTAGAGACGGCGGATTTAACCATTGGTCAAATAGTCATTACATTAGTGAAGACACTCACACGCTTGCTTGGGGTTAATAACTAGCACTGTTGACAGTTACGCCGTAATGATTGTTAAGCTGGCCCAAAACGTGGGTTTTGTTTTAATAAAGATTTTAGTAAAAATCTAGTTTTCCAGGTGATTTACTCAAAATCATTTGGTAATTATTCTATTACCCGTGCAACTCCGAGCATTCTGCTAGTCACACATAAGATAGGTTAGGGCTACATACCTATAGGTAAAATAATGAAGAAAGGAAACCAACAGGTTAGAAAAACTCCGACTACTATTCCTAGTGTTTTTGCAGCTTTTTTCTCCTTGTTGAACTTTGAAATTCTCGACCCCACTGAGTGTTGCTGTCCTAACCGTTTCAGTTTGTTACTACCCACTGCCGCTCGCTGGCAGAACATTTCATCAGCAGGGTTCATTTCGTGTGAAGAAGTAGTATTTCGCTTATTGAGCAAGGGCTCTTTGGTTGGCCTTGAGATAGCTGAAGTTTGAGAAAGTAAACTGCGCTTAGTTACAGCTCTCAGAATTGTTCTCGGATGATCATTGCCCGTCATAGTTTTGGCCTCTTTAAAGCCTCGCTTAAGGAACTCTACTTGCAGAATTGCTTCTCTATATATTCGCAGATAAATAAATAAGAGGATTGTCGCTGGTATGTAGAAGCTACACAGAGTGCTGAAAATAACAAATCCAGGTTTGGTTGTCACATAACATGCCTGGTCATCATCATGTTCCTCTCTCCAACCGATCAAAGGGCCCAAAGAAATAGCAAACGATAATATCCATATGCCAATGATGATTCTTACAGTTCTTTTTGCTGTCATTATTGTCTGAAATACAGGAACCGACAATAAACAGCACATTTACTATATCATTCCTTTTCTATTTAAACTATGCTTGTCTGTGTTAAGTTCTTAAAACTTCACTTATAAAAAGTGACAACGACTGTGCTGACTAGAGGAGAATAAGAGCTTCTACTGGTGATGCTTTAGTCGTGTAACTTTATTACTACATGTATATAACATCAGCATCTGCAAGTGAAGTCTGTAATAGACGATACTAAGATAAAACTTCAAGCTAACCTGATAGAATTAAAGGCAATTACATGGTATAATGAGCACAATAGTAAAACATGAATGAATGTATGATTGAAGCCAAATAGTAACAATAATATTCAAGAAAGTAAGAAATATGCATACGTAGTTGACTGACCTTTTGCCTCCAATGTCATGGCACACTGTTGAAATAAGCTGAATATAGAGTAATGAAATATGATTGAAACGAAGTATTGGTTATGTTGATTGCATGGAGGCAAACATTAGACTAACTAAGAAAGAATGAAAAACTGCTGATATGGTTGTACGGTGTTGTGACATGGTGTTTTCTCTAAATTTTATTTGTGTTTGTTACATCTGGCCATATTTCTGGACCAATTGGGACTGGACACACCACGCCACAAAGGTCAGGGGTTGGCTTGACTACCCACTGGCAGCCATAAAAAATGAGTACGAAGGCATGCCGTCTGAGCATGACGTCTTTGACATCTCAGGTCAAAAATATCCTCAACAGTCTGTAATATTACATTACTAGTTTAATGCCCGGCCTTGAAAGGGGAATAAAAAATGTTTTTGCTCAGAAATTTTATTTTTAGTAAACATAACATTTTCCATTCTAACTTTTAAATGAAGATGTTTGAGTATTTCTGTGTGCACTATAAGTTTAATCAAGTTTATGCTATATATACATATATTTATAGCATTTTGGTTAAGTCTGGGCATGTATTTTTTCTAGCAAAATTTTTTAGTAAATTGGTTTAAGCATGCTAGGTGAAGTGTGGATATTTTAACCGATCATCATTAAAAATTGGCAGGTGAAATAATTATGTTCACAATTGTTCTATAGTATGGTAAGTATGATTAACTAATCCACTTCGTGTTGCGTAGCGGATTATTTAGTCAGCACGCCTGTCTGGAGAACCGAAGGTTTTTGAGTTTAATTTCAGTGTTGAGCGGTTTTTTTATTGCTATTACTAGACACAAGAATCACAAACAGACACTCAAATTTATATATATACAGATTATCGGCATCAATGCTAATCAGGTTTTTTTTGTTACACGTGTGACAGAAATTGATTATAATAGCACCCGATTGTAACAGCAACCGATTTGATGGTTCGAACAAATATGACAAAACACTATAACAACAGATGTGCTACAGCACGCCTATATAACAGCACTCGTTTATGATAAAAGAATGTACCAGTAACCAATGACAATGGAGCATGACTACAGCAGCTTGGCCTCTGGAGGATTTCTTGTATGAGAATATTGCAGACCTACAGATATGTATCGTATGTGGGTAGGGGGCATCATTACTTTCACAGGTTTGGCATGAAGAGCTCACTCATTGCTTGTCACCCCCCTTGATCACTTGAGAATGTTTAATTCACTTAACATTGCTTTTGGTAGAGATAATGTTCGAATAGAAACTATGCTCAACGGTAAAAAATATAACTGGATACTTTCATACTCATGTTTGAAGATATCTTCTCATGAGGCTGGTTTATATGAGCCCAAGATATTGCATAGACTGCAACAGTGATAAGTCTATTTAATCTTGTTCCTAAACCAGTCATTGATTTCCTTTCTGGTTGAACTTTGTTTTCTCTAATGAATTAATTAAAGGCAACAGCACAGATCAGTTTTAATAGCAATGGGATGTGTGAACCCACCATGATTAGAATATGTTTAATATACTAGATATGAAAAAGTGACAACTAACCGTGATGAAAAAGAGCATTCTGGTGGGCAGTATACTATAATTGGTAACCTCGGGCAGACAGGTTTTCAAGCAAAATCAATGTGCAACTTAACCGAACACTTTGCAGATCGGCTTCTGATGTATTATTAAAGTGAACGTAATTAAAGTTTGCCCAGTACAAGCAAACAGTTTGTATACCGGCCTCTGGCCATATATCTGTATTTATAGCCTATCATGCTGGCAAACTTTGAAACCGTGCCAAGTGGTTATTCCCATAAGAAAGTTAATTGGTTTGAGGCCACTGGTGCACCTTGCACAATAGCTATAAACAATCTAAAATGAACTAAATGATTGGTTATTTCAAGTCAAAGGATTTTCACAAAAATTGATTATTAAAAACCGAGATGAGGATTATGCATGGCTGTGACAACTGGTATGCAAAACAGTTGGTCTACAATCTTTTGTGAATAGTTCTGATAGCCGAGGACAAACTACGAGAATTTAGATCTCAAGCCCTGATGTTCTAGTACATCAAAATGTTCATCTACCTGATAGATAAGCAACCCAACATGAAGGGAGCATACCTGCTATGAGCTCTGACTAGAGGGTTGCCCTAATAAGTCTAACTTGTAAAGGAGTTTGAATAGACATAAAGCTATCGAAGATAAATCTTGGTACGAAATTGATTCAGCACAATTTCGGCACTGCTAGGACACTAAAACAAACAACATAGACATTATTATGCAGTTAAAAGTGCTCTATTTTGCATGAAACCTTTTAAAATGCTCTTTTGTAATTACTAGTTTTTCTTAAGGCTTTTACAGTCTGCAATCAAGCCTTCTGAACATCTATGGGGAAAGTCTTGCTATTTCATTGTACATTCAATTCAGTATACTAAGACATACAAGTGTAAGTTTCCATACAGAGATAGTGTAGTGCCACCTGGGTGCGCCAGTGCAGAAGTTATACACTGAGCTAGCAAGCAGATCTTGTTTTCATAGGGAACTATAGCAAAGCGATGGTTGCGGCGACGCAACAACAGAAATTTTTGCATATGAAGCAACAGGAAAGCAAGAGCTATGCATACGGACGCTGTTGGTTGCTAAGGCCGTTTCCATGGCACAAAGATGGCATATCGCACGGATTTTTCGCTTTCAAATGGCAACACTGAATCATGTCATAATGAGAGCGACAGCTGTTTTTATGATGTCATTGCAGTGCCACAGGGTGGCGTATTGCATTGCTATATAGAGGAGTGTTACTGCGCCACATGGGAGCTTGTTGCAGTGCCACATAGAGGCGCGTTGCAGCGCCATACGAAGGCGTGTTGTTGCGCAAAATGGGAGTGTGTTGCGGCGCCACACGGAGGCGTGTTACAGTGCCACATGGGGGCATGTTGTTGCACCACATGGGGGCGTGTAGCTGCACCACATGGGGCGTGTTGCTGCGCCACATGGATGCGTGTTGCTGCGCCACATGGGGCGTGTTACAGTGCCACATAGGGGCGTGTTGCTGTACCACATGGGGGCGTGTTGCTGCGCCACATGGGGGTGGGTTGTTGCGCCACATGGATGCGTGTAGCTGCACCACATGGGAGCGTGTTGCTGCGTCACATGGATGTGTGTTGCTGCGCCACATGGGGCGTGTTACAGTGTCACATAGGGGCGTGTTGCTGCACCACATGGGGGCGTGTTGCTACACCGCATGGGGGCGTGTTGCTGCACCACATGGGGGCGTGTTGCTGCGCCACATGGGGACGTGTTGCTGTGCCACATGGATGCGTGTAGCTGCACCACATGGGGGCGTGTTGCTGCGCCACATGGATGCGTGTTGCTGCACCACATAGGGGCGTGTTACAGTGCCACATAGGGGCGTGTTGCTGCGCCACATGGGGGCGTGTTGCTGCCTTAGTGCTGTATGGAAGCTTAGTAATAGTTCACAAATAACCTGAATGGCAGATTTCAACAAAGGCTTGGACAAGATAAGTCTGGTAGTTCACTAGCTTTAGAGTATTTTCCGGTGCCATACAGAAAATTCTAAAGGAGCACAGTATGACAAAATGTTGAAAAAATATCCCTCATGGAGTAGGTCCCGCGATAAGCTTTTGTTTAGATCTCAAGTTGAGTTATTTTCGGCTTTTTTAAGCAAAATGTGACTAACAAGCTAATTACTCGATGGAAGACCCATAAACCAATCCAATAAGACATTTTACCAAATGTGAGACCAAACCAAACCGAGACCAGAGCCGGGTTAGAGAGAAAAGCCGACCCTGAGGCAACTGATGCCATGACCAGGCCGAGCCCCCTCACGATAGATGACACAGCCTTCAGCACATCCGGTCAGCCGAGGGTTGGCTACTGATTCGACCTCGCTGCCAAGAGGCAAAGCCAAACCACGAGCATAAACTATAAAAGACGTCGCAGAAGCAACCAACAGCAGAACGTCCAGAAGTTTCTCATTGTGCAGTTTACTGTATATTAATCGCATTTTGAACTGTACTCTTATATATATCTAATCACTGTGAAATATATATTCATCACCTTGCTCTCAAGCAGTTAGTTTACTTATGAAACAAGTAGTGGAACTCGGTCCCCGTTCATTTACAGATAGATAAGGCGGTTTGTGTTGTAAGGCAAGTGGCTGGTTATTGTGGTTATAAAAAAACATTAAAATATTTTTAACAAACTCTGACCATGGCTCTTGCTGATCATCAGACACGCGCATATCCAGTGTTAATGAACCCTAATTGGCATGGCCATCATGTGTCACTATTGCACCAAAATCAAGGCACAAAACTAACATATTTCTCCTAAAAGTAAGAAGTGAGCAACTGAATCTGAGAGCCTCCCATACACATGCCTCCTACGCATTGAGAATCTAAAAGCACCATTGATATAAATTTGTCTACTTGAAGGGTGGCTAGTTGCCTTCTCAGTCATAGCCAATCAGCAAGTGGATAGCTAGTTGCTTTCTCAGTCATAGCCAATCAGCAAGTGGATGACTAGTTGCCTTCCCAGTCATAGTCAATCAGCAAGTAAATGAGGGGATGAAAAGTAGAAAGGCTGTGATTACGGAGAGCCAAATTATATTTTACAGGAGTTCAAATCAGTAAAACTTTTTTTCTTGCTTTACAATTGACTATTAGTGCTAGCATAATTGGTCAGTTTATAGACAAAACAACCAAAAACGCTGGGAGTTGTCTTCCCACAGTTAACATACAGCGCAAATGACAAATTAAGTTACATCTAGATTCAGAGTCGATTAAGTTTTTGAGCTTGCCAACAAATGGTTTAGTGTGCAAACATAGCAGGCATGCGCAAATAGCAATAGACATACCCTATGTTGGAGGGGTCTTGTCACTCCGATGTATCTATCAACACTAATAGCGCAAAGGCTAAAAATTGATGCCGTACAGCAAAGCACATCCACTGAAGCCCAAACATCACAGAATTCCTTTCCAAACAGCCATCTTTTTTCTAACTGAAGAACGGTGGAGAATGGCAGCACAAGCAGTCCGAGCAGGAGATCTGCAGACGCAAGACTAACCACAAAAAAATTAGTAGTGTTCCGAAGCTGTTTGTTTACACAGACAGCAAGCAAGACAAGGATATTCCCACCAATCGTTAGCAGTACGATGATAATCAGTAGAAATCCGAGAGGAATTTTAACTTCTATCGGCAGCGAGGCAACATGCTCAGTGCTATTAGTTAAATTCTGCCAGTGCGGTTGATAAACATGTTTATCCATACACAGCGGTTGATTGGAGACCTTTTTACAAATCAGGCGTTAGACTTTAGAAGAGAAGATACATCGAGGATATCGTAAGATTTGTTAAACTAATTATAAAAATAGTTCATTTGCTGTTTTTGTCAAGCTCGCTGTCGTCTTATCATATGGTCACAACCGAAGAGCCACTTCCCTTCGCAAGCTTCCTAAAACAAGTAAAATTATGATTAACTTCTTTTCATATCACTACCTAGTTGTCTGCGGTGAAAGGTTTTTTACGAGTAATATAGAAATTGAAACACCACATTTTACACGCCTTGTAGCAAAGGCTTTTAGCTCGAGGCTTGACTCAAGATCGTAGCAGAACAGAATACTTATATTGTTTGTATTATTAATAAAAAAGTTTTTGTACTTACATTTTAAATGAACACGCTATCCAATAGTACAGGCTTAAGTGAATCCTTGCAGGCAATACAGATATCGTGTCTAAACTGAAGCTTTTAACCCTTTCTACAATAATGTACTGCAGTCATCCCTGTGTAGCGAATGAAATGATAGAAAAGAATAACTTATTGAAATATTAGAGTAATGATCTGCTTCACAAGGCTCTGAGCATATGCCTATTATGATTCAATCAGATGGCTATGATATACCTTTGTCATAGCAACAATGTTCACTACTGCGATATCAGTTAGTTTTAATATATGCCACTTTGCCGGTCATCTACCCATAAAATCCAGAAAACTCTTTAAAAGCATCTTTGTTCTGAGATCGTGAATGAAAATTTATTTAGTCTAATAACATGTTAGTTAGAGCAATTCGCTTTTCTCTTAGATGACAGCCATAAATAGAATGCTAAATGCTACAATAATTAGCAAGTGGATGAGCGAAAGGAGTATTTCTACTATGAGCTATCCTTTTGTATTACAAAAGAGAATGTTCCATCTAGAAGTATATTTTATACCTTTTTATTTAACATTCTCCCAGCAGCAACATTTTTACAATAAAAGAATTTTTTTTTAAACTAATCTTTAACAATTACCGATGCATTTTGTAATATGTAATATTTAAAGTAATACTAACCATATAATAATGTAGTAAATATACAGACAGATCGTGTGAGGCAGCGGCCAAAGACTGCAGAGAAAGGAACAAGCACTCCAACTTCTTACTCGTTAGCAAATTGGACACTTTTGGTCAGTAATAACAACTAATGAACTATACAACCCTGATCAGAATATCCCTCTCCAACAGTCATTGATTTCTGTGAATGAAAGATTCACTACGTCATTATTATGATTCGTATCCGTCATGAAGCATGCGGAGCCGACAGTAAGCAACAAGTGCTACAGTCCAATTTCTTACATCACGTAGCAATCAATACACTGAGCAAGCCACATTAGCTGAATATAAGAAATAACAACCACTTCCACGCGATGCATTTACCTCAAGTGCTGCTACTTTGCTGACCACTTTTGTGCTGTCGTAGCAAGTTACTTTGCCAGAAGAAAGGGCACCAGGTGCTTTCAGAATCGGCTGCTTCTTGAATAATAAAATGGTTACGATTTTCATTAAATTGACAACGAGTAATAATCTAGATGAGAAAATATGTGTCATTCCACATGCCATGTGATTTACCACATAGTTGACAATGATGCTCTCTGCACTGTTATACATAAGATCTGAACCATTCGTGAAACGAAATGTCATAGGGACTGAATAATATAGTAAACAAACGTTTGAAGTCCTTTGCTAAGAAATTTTGACCTGCAAGACACGGAGCGACTTGACAAATAGCTGGCTAAATATGATAAAGCTTAAACTGCGTTACCGGGGGTGGGGGGGAGGGGTGGTAGTTACTCACAACAGAAGGCATACCTACATTCGCAACATTTAGCTGTTTTGACAGATAGTTAATATTGGTTTTAAGATCTCCTGAAAGGCTCCAAAAGATGTTGAATAATGCCTGTTTGAGTTGTGATTTTTAGAATCAATTCACGCAATTACTACATTGAGTAGCACGCGTAAGCACAAGCCTCAAATTAAGCAAATTAAGATACTTGGCGAGACAGACCCTGTCGGACTGCCGTAGTCCAATCCCAGAAGAGACAACCTGTCACACAAACAGCTACTACTCAACAGCCACAACAAATTACGGCGCATAGAACAGTCAAATGTGAGCCCTGAGTTCTTGAGTTCTGACTGCCAATGCATACCGCCTATCAGTAAACAGTGAAAGAAAGACAGCCCAACATTAGCCGGCCTGCACCGCAGTTCATCCTGAGAACATTAAAGCAGTTTGCTATTTGTGTCTGAATTACGAGACCTGAACAGAAGATGATATTATAAAAGGATTCGAAGGAGATACTAAATGAAGATAAATATTTCAATCATGAAAGAAATTTGGAGCAGAAACAGTTAGTTACATACCTTCGTAGTGGTTGTATAGGAGTAGCCTAAAGCAGACCTTTGAACTAGTTACTACAATGATATTTAGCATACCTTTTTGGAAATAAAGGCAGGAATGTCGGTGATGGTGTAGGCCTACACTAGTAGGCAAAGCACACATACCTTCATGAGAGGGTGGCAAGAGTTGCCAAAGCCAGATCAGCTGACAGAAGCGGATAGAATACAATTGATGACTTTAAGAAATAGAGCTCAGCATGATAAGAATATTAAAAGCATGACATGAACACAATGTAATACCATTCAATAATTGTATGTTTGCCACTTGTCTTCAGCATACCTATGTAAGTGAACAGTGGAAATATGTTAGTGTAGCATCTGAATACGGAGACATGTTATTAATAGCCAGTGAATAGGAGAGATATGCTGTCATAGAACCTGAATGAGAAGATGTGTAACCATAACATCTGAATATGGAGACATTACTATATATGTGACTGAGGGACATGTTATCTGTAGCAGGTGAGTAATGGTACATGTTATTCATAAGTTAAGTAACAAAACATGTGATGAATAGCGCATAAACAAGGGGCATGTTACCCATAGCACTTGAATAGAGTACATCTTGTTCACAGTTGTTTATTAATTAATAGAACACTATTATAGCACTCAAATAAGGATCGGGTTGGGTATGACATATTACTATATGAACACAACTATGCTGTCTTGAGCACAGAAAACAATGATTGAGGGATGTTATGTAAGGCCTGGCATCAGTCAATAGGTAGCTAACCACATGCATTATCTAATTTTGTAACGTTTTAGAAGGATTTTTGTTCACAGGCCTTGCTAGGCTATGTAGAACAATCTGTTAACATCGCATTATTAAGCAGTCGTTTACATAGAATCAAAAATTTTTTCAAAACATTTGAAAAATTATTTTCTTTGTAGCTGACTAAAATGTACGTACATGCATATTTGGTCACGGCTCAAAAAACAACTCTGGTTTCGACCAGTCATAAAAGGTTAAATAAAAGGTTTCATGTGTTATTGCTTATAAAATATTAGTCTATGTTACTAAATGCTTTAACAAATTACAACATATTTTTATTTCCAGAGTAAAGGTCTTTTGTTAGTAATATATAATATATCGTTTTCCCAAATCATTATATCATGTCACTAAATCATTGAGCAGTTGACAATAATGAAGTTTGGAAATAACAGTCATTCACATAAGTATGTTTTTGATTTTGGCTTGTGTAACTGTTGCTATGCGACAACTTCTCACATGATCATCTTTTATTCTGGCAGCAGGTAAATAAAATTTGCTATAGGATCATAGTTCAGCTACAGCTACAAATCGTAGTTCAGTTATGTAGTAAAGTTGATTTAGCACTTGTTTATTCAACTGCTGTTGAATAAACAAGTAAAATTATAAAAAAAGTTCTACCTATATTATATGCATTAATATTAAATTAATGCCTATGATAATTAATGAATGTCAACATTTACAAATAATCTACCATAAAACCTCTAATTGAACGCCACCATGAGAAGAGGGTTGAAAAATAGAGCGCCCCTCCCTAATTGAATGCCACCTCTATTTGACCGCCACTTTGACATACTTTGATCTTTACAAGCCCATAATATCAAATGATCGGTAGAAAAGTGTCCACAAAATTGTATTAATAATGAATCGTTTACATTAATAACAATTGATTCTCTCGATGTCCAATTCCAAAGTTTTTCGTTTTATTTTCGTTAAAACATTGAAAGCAACACCACAGAAATAATTAATAACTGTCTCAGGATAATAGTAGCTCCTTGTTTAACGTGGTCTTGATTCTCCAGAGTCTTAATACTTCAAAGTACATGCATATAAAACGATTTACATTTGTGATGATACAAAGGTTACGTTTAGTGAGTAAAACTTTTACGCATATTTGTGCTAAATGCAATATAGCACAAATATGCAAATATTTTTGTTTTAAAAATGTTAATTTTTGTTTGTGATATAAGTGATTTGTTTATGTCCCTTGTTCATGAATATATATATTTATAACATTTGATCGATTATCATTGTCTAACTTATAAGTTTGCAGATTTATAGCATATTATTTGGTAGCATCATTGCAGTTATCTTAACACGGCTTACAATGGATCGATGCTCATAACTCCTCTTCTATTGCACATAAAAAGCTAGTTTTGGCTGCAAACTGTGGCAAACATATCAATGAGCTTTTATTCAAACATTGTTAAATATAGATATAAAATAAGAATATGCCTTCAAATTTAGAATGAGATAAAAAATTGAAAGCTCTAACAAATTGCAAGGCACAGATTATAATACCATTGCAGATTAATTGCAAGCGTGAGATATCAACTGGTAGAAATATTTATCGGCTTCCCAATGCATATGTTACTTAGAGATCTTTGACAAGTTAGAGGTAAGTTAGCAGATTTATTGCATCCAAAAGGTTTAACATCGCTCTACCGCAAAAAGAGAACAAAATATAGGCGACATTCGCTTCGCTCGAAAAAGGGCTAAATTTATCTTCCCAAAATTTTGACGAGCCATTTGAAAATGGCTTGTCATTTTTTATTATTTAAACGCCACCGCCAATTGACCGCCATTGCGTTCAATTGGAGGCATTACAGTAATCCGTTTCAGGAACGTTTACGTTATAGGAATTTACGTTACAAGAACAATAAACTACATGCAAATTGCCTAATCTGTTCCAAGATCTTTCTAAACCCACCCCTTAGGCCATGAATAAAGAAAAAAGTTGACATAACTCTTTTAATTTGTAGGCTGTACCGTAACTGCAGTATTATTGGTTTGCATTGACAACTTTTCTCTTTTTTATGATCAATCTAGCTGGTTTTATAAACCATGATTGAGGTACTTCTACAATAAGTTGATGGAGAGCACACACCTTCGACGTTCATTTACGATTCGCTATATTTTTTTGAACAGCAAAGTCTACTCTGCAATGTAAAACTAATAACAAATATTTTATCTGTCCACAAGAAAGCAAAACAAAATAATTCAGAAAAAGTGGTACTACCTGTTCCTGTTCGTCTATCTGTATCCAGTGGTCAAGGTTAGGATAGAAATAACTTTCGACGATACTCTAACTCGTGACATTTGGATTGGTGGACTGACGGTGTAATGCCTGCTATCCTATTCTCAGTTTTGTCGACACATCTGACGATTTATTGCGACGAACTAAATTGTTGCAAAAGTTGTATAAAGTTGTATAATAAATATAACATTACACACATCATTTTTTTTTGTCGCAAGTGCAGCAAGATAAATTAATGTTCAAATAGAATTTGAAAAATCACCCGACTTGAAACTTCAAGTTATATGAAGCTTTTTACGTAGTAGGAAGCAAAAACTTCACATAAATTCTTTACATTATCTGGAATTTACATTTTAAAGGTATACGTTATAGGAGCGCTTACTGTATTTTATAAGCTAGTTACTGGTGCTCACAGTACACTATCTCGTGACTGGTAAGCTTGGCAGCAATATCTAAGGATATCATTTTCAAGCGTCTTTCAACATAAGTTTTCTGATTCTGCTGTGGATCAGCCTTTAGCCTTCTAGATGATTTATAGTGATCATTTTTCTACAATCTGTGGACCCATTTCGTCGAGGTGACTGTCTTCTCTTACAGATGCGCTGATATTAATTCCAAAAATTGTGTCACTTCTTGCAAGCGACCACTACATGTGGATGAATTGAAACAGTTGTAAAACATATGAAATATAAAAAATAACATATAATACATTTCAGTAAATATCTGTTAACAGCAAGAAATTTTCATTTGAATGAGCAAAATTGTTAATTAGTAAATAAAACATGTATATATATAGCAGTGCTTATTATAACAATAACTACAGGAGTTAGAGATAGTAATTATGAGTACCTACCATTTATCCACTTTAGTTATGTACCGGTACAAATTGGTATAACAGCATTCTTATACAACGCTCATAGCACAAAGTGTATGCGGTCTTCAATTTAAAGTTGATAACATCAATAGTTCCCAACTTGATCTGCACACAATAGATATAAAAATGAATAAAATTTTCGCAATCGGCTGCAGCATAATTTCTACTTTTTGGCATAATGAAACTGTAATCACTTGGTAACTATGCAGGACAAGCACAACTTGTAGTGAAATTATCATGAGATTCGACCTTGAAAATCGCTAGAAGTCTACCATATCATTAAAAATGTGATACATATTACTGGAAATGATCCATTGGAGAAACAGATGAGGTTAGCCATTTATCTACCTCGACAACGGTACAGTGAAATCTAGCTATTAGTTTTGGGCGATCGTTTTATGTATACCGTAAAATCTGTACTGGAGCGCCACCTTTATTTCAGCGCTACTATGAGAGAAGGGTTGAAAAATAGAGCGCCACCCTTTAATTGAACACCACGTCCATATGAATGTCACTTCAATTTCACCGCCGCTATTTGACATTCTTAATCTTTACGAACCCGTAATAGCAAGTGATTAGTAGAAAAGATCCAACAAAACCATAAAATAATGACTAGATTACATCAATAACAATCAATTCGCTGGTTGTTTCTGTTCGTATCTAAGTTCGTTTTCCACCTCCAAGTCTTCACGCTTTTTTCACTAAAACTTTGAATGCATCTCCACAGAAATAATTAGTAACTGTATCAGACTAATAGCAGTTCCTTGTTTAACATGGTCTAGATACTTCGATATAGGCGAAAAAGTTTTTTCGATGGAATCTGCGCTACTATGCATTTTGAGGCTGTTTTGATTATGCACGCGAATTCTCTTTATTTGTGCGAAAAGAGTAAATTGTGTCGCGTAAAAGTTTAGCTTTGCCAAACATTTGCTTGTACGCTAATATCAACTAGCTCAGCTGAGCAGAAAAGGAGTTGAGGTCAGACGACACCATGGATGGTATTGAACAGCTAGAATATGAAATGGTTTCAAACGAAGGCATCAATCATAACGCAGCTGGCCAAGCAACCAACGCTAATATTTTTGTTTCAAGTGGTAATTTTTATTTAAGAATGTATTATAAATATGGTTTATGTCACTTGTTCTTAAATACAGTGAAACATGGATAACTCGCCCTCGGATATAACGAACACATGGTTAACTCGACTGGATTTGCTTGGTCCGTTCCCACGCAATGATAAATGGAGAATATATATAACTCGAACTCAACACTGTTATAACGAACTGTTTTTTGCCCAACGGCTACCGAAACGGTTGCTATCGCTTTAGAAAATCACTTTATTCCAAGCCATAGAGGTAAACCTCAACTTTTCGTAATTCATAAGCGTCGTTATTACCTCCATCGGCAAAATATTTTTGTCAACGACTGTTCTAAAGGTTTGGTGAAATTTGATTTATACTGCTATACGATGAGTAGCACGGGCTAGCCGGGTCACGGCGCAAGAATTTTCGCCACGCACATACAAAACAAAAACAGCATGTTGTTTTTGTTTTGTATTTGCGTGGCGAAAATCCTTGAGTGCGTGACCCGGCTAGCCCGTGATGAATAGTTTTCCGACGTTGATTCCGTGTTGAATTAACGCCGGAATGTTAAATGTTTAAAACGTCTTAAAAATTGTTGTAAGTAATTAAACGTATACGTTGTCTTAGCTAAAAAAAACTATTCATCGTTTGACCTAAACACAAAATACGTGTGTACATTCAATAAGTATCCATTCAAAAAGTGTGAGTGATATACAATGTACCGTAAAACCTCGTAAAACTTTTAATTGAACTGCCTCGGAGTGTTGCTCTTAATGAATCCCAGGTAAAGTAAGATAATCTTTGCATAAACTTTAAGAAAGATCGGCAAAATTGATCGTGGGTAAAACGCTCAAAAGAAAAAGATGTCTTTTCTTTGAGCATTTCAGCAACGATCAAGTTTTGCCAATGTCAATCTAAAAAACGTCCTGGCAATAACATCACCTCAAACAACGAACCAATCTCAAGTGATAGAAAAATCTCTATACTTTGTGATAAAAACGTTTTAAACTTTACATTAGAAGCATTTAATTTGAAACAAGCCATTTGTGCTTTTGATTTATATTATAGTTTGTATATGTTCATGTATCTACTAATAAATAAGTAAATACATGGACTTGTGACAGTGCTCTGATAACTTGAACACTCTGATAATTCGAACACTTTTGCTCGGTCCCTTGAAGTTTGAGTTATCCGATTTTCACTGTATATATTTGTAGCAATTGATAGATTATTATAACTTATAAGCTTGCAGGTTTATAGCATGTTACTTGATAGCATCATTGAAGTTATATAAACTCGGCTTACAATGGATTGATGGTGATAACTCCTCTTCTATTGTATATAAAAAGCCAGTTTTGGCTGCAAACTAGCAAACATATCAATGAGTGCGATAGGCTTTTATACAACCTTGTTAAATATAGGTATAAAATAAGAATATGCCTTCAAATTTCAAATGAAATAAAAAACTTGAAAGCTCTAACAAATTGCTATAAGGCTATATGATCATCGTAAGTTAATTGCAAGCAATATATTTCAACTGGTAGAGACATGTATGTGCATATTTATTTAGAGATCCACAATTTGTAGGTAAGTTAACAAATTTCTTGCATCCAAAAGGGCCAATGCCACTCTGTCAGAAGGAGAGTGAGAAATATATGCAAGATTCATTTCGCCTGCGAACGAATAAAACTTGTTTTCCAAAGATTCTGACGAGTTTGAAAAATACAGCGCCACCATTTATTTGAACGTCACCTCTAATAAAGCGCCACTATAGGAAAAGGGTTGAGGAATAGAGTGCCATGGGGTTCAAATAAAGGTTTTACTTCAAGTCCAAATACGGCCAATTTACTGTTTATCTGCTCTAAATAATACCATGCAATTATCTTTATACGTCTTCATTTGAATGGTTGAGACTAGTCATTTCTCGAGCAATGACCAAATATTAATGTCAATTTGGACAGCTACAAGGGAACTGATACTTCAAGTGAATTGGGTAATATTTGATGTTGCTCAAGAAGATTGTTTCACCTGTAAATGACCAACAGGCTTCTAGCGGTTAGATATTATCCAACACATGAGAACATGTAATAAAATGTTAATCGCACAAGTTGTGATATTGTAGATTTAGATAGCACAAATGATGCATTGTATTTACATAATTACTGGAATCTTTGAATAGCTGTTACGTAATAGAAAAATAAAGTGAATGTTTGTCTGGTAGACCAAACAATCAATATACATTTATGCATTAGCTGTCTAGAATAATGCAGCAGATAAGTGACACACAAAAATGCATATACAACCACATGAAATGGCAGTAAACCATTAGGTGCTTTACTAATTACAACTATACACCCTCCATAAGCCTCTTGATTGGCTAAGACTGTGCCACAGGAAAATCATTCTTTTTTATGTTTGCTGACATGCTTTCCTTTATGGAATTTAGACTTCCGAGCTGATTGCTTCTTGGCAAATTTCTTAGCAACATTGCTAACAGAGGCATATCTATAACAGACAAATTAGTAACACTGATATCATCATGTTATACAGTAGACGCTCCTATAACATATACATTCTATAACATAAATTCCACAAAACGTAAAAACCTTTGAAGAAAGTCTTTGCTTCGTACTACATAAAAAATTTCAAATAAGGTAGTGTGAAGTCCGCGCAGGTTCTCAAATCTGATTTGAATAACGCTCATCTAGTGGTTAGCTTTAAAAATATGACTTTCTCTCTGGCTGTTGTATTATCTTAGGGAGAATACAACGGATAAGGTTATCTCTATTGTACATATTAGTACCGCGACAGTCTAGTTCAACGTGAGAAATCATCAGATGTCGATAAAGCACAAATAATAAGTGGCAGCACTATTATTCAGTGTGGGTGTTAATGTTGGTCTACCAATCTGAATGTCATGAGCATAGACCTATTAACTATACATTAATAGTTAATATTATAATAGTTTATAGTATAGATAATAGGTCTATGGTCACGAGTCAGACTATCGTTAAAAGCTATATTTTATCATAACATTGAAACTTTTCTATGGATAGACGGACAGACAGACACCACTCTTTATTATAGCAAAGTTATATTGTTGTCTCACTTTACTTTATACATACAAAACATTGTTATTGTTTTCCTTTTGCAAAATAGACCTACATGTCTAGAATAAAAGAAATTTGAGGTCAATAGACATTGAAAGTGTGCGTTCTAAATAACTCATTGTGAAATTATCTCAATTATAAACCATGAACTGGGTGAAATTGATAAGAAAAAGGAGAAAAGCTGGCGATACAAACCGATGATACTACAGTTACGGTGCAGTCGTTAAATTAAAAAGTTAAAGGTTGACTTGCAACAAAATTCACATTACAGTTATTTGGTATCAAAAGATTCACCATATCTTACTCTGTTGTGTTGTAAGCGCCAAATATGTGGAAATGTGATTACAAGCTCTTAAAAGATCAAAAACGAAAAGCCGCCGTAGATTGGAATTTCTTTATTTCGATGACGTAACCACGAAATTTGCTTATCGTCTTGTCACGTATGTTCTCACGTGAATTGAAAGGCCAATACAAAGCTCAATATAAAACTTATCATAGTACATTGTATTAGTTTATGAAAACACTTCGGGTTTTACCGAAGACCCCGTATCAAATATAGATGCTCGCTACTTCACAGTTTTGTTACGGCATTATTCAATCGTCAAGTCGTAATCTGATCATGTGACCCAATACTTTGCAAATACTTTGTACTTATATACTTTGTAAATAAATTTTTGCAGCACTTTTCGATTATCACAGGTGACCAACAGGCTCGTCATGATTATCAGACAATGATATGTACTCCTTCGAGCTAAGGTTAAAAAGTTTAACGATTTTTTACGGTAAGTTATAAGATATCAGTGCTAAAAGTGACAGCATTACAATGACGATAAAACAGACGCGTAAGAACAATAGACATAGTTTTATTGAATGCGTGAAGTATATTTGTGAAAATATTTCGACGAATAAGGTTGCAAGAAAGTGTAAACAGAAACCAACTCTCACAACTACATCACATTTGAGCCGTTTTGGAAAGGGAATCCAAATTACGGCGGTCTCGTGTGGCTGCAATTTTCTGTTCGTTTTTGAGCTTTTAAGAGCTTGTAATCACATTTCCACATATTTTGCACCTACAACACAACAGAGTAAGACATGGTGAATCTTTTCATATCAAATAACGATAATGTGAATTTTGTTGCAAGTCAACCTTCAAGTCTAGTCTCTTTCCTTTTTGAAGGACCAAAGGGGTGAGTTTGGGAAGATCTTGGAACGGATTAGGCAATTTACATGTATTTTACTGTTCATATAACGTAAAATCCTTATAATGCATTATAACGATTAGTTGTGTTGCAGAGGCATCTACAGTACATGTATATAATATAATAGATCCAACATACTCTTCTGCAAACTGCTTGTCTTCCTCAGGAATCACCTCCCCTTCTGACTCATCACCAGCAAGCCGTCGCATTAGCTTCTACAGGTATCATGTATCTATGTAACACTCATCTATATTCACTACTATTAGCTCCTACAGTTATAGTGTGCCATTGAGCAAATTGAAGTATGGTGGAGGCAAATCCACTTTTGATATTATTAAAGCTAGTTACTATACAGCATGCCTTTATTATGTCTTGACATGGAAATATCACACAGTGAACACTTCCACAATGATATATTAATAAACTCCTTATATATTACATTCAAAAACAATTTGCATTCATTTCATTTAGGCAAGCAGTGTTGCCATACATGTGTTTTAAGCATTATGACAGCAACATAGGACAAAAGGCAAAAAAACTTACCTCTACTGCAGGGTTAAAACCTTTAAACGATAATCGTCCGAAAGGCAACTCTTCACACATGGCATGACTGAGTTCTGTGTCAAGGTCATACCTACAAGAAATTAATTCCCAGAATTCATTACCTACTTGATAATGACACGATGATAAGATGATTAACAGGTTGAAATCATTAACGCACATGTTGTGTGACAAGTGGTAAGCCATTGAACATGGAATTTAGAAAACAAAAAAAAATGAGAGAGATGTACAACCATACTTGTGTTTTTTAGCAAGTTGCTCATCAATAACCCAGTGTTCGGCTGTGTCTTTGAATAGCTCCTTTTCATCATCTTTTTGCATGTCGACTGCAGACCTTTTCATAAACTACACAAACATACAGACCTTGAGGTTGCAGTCTCATAGAAGTCTACCGTAGACTGTCTTTTTGAAGTTACTGCTTCCACAGTTCACCAACAAAACAATTTGGTTTAGATATATTTACAAACAAAAACATCAACAACTGCGTTACAGCCATACACTGACCTTCTAACAGAGAAGCATAGAAAAATGACTTGAAATGATAATTAAACAGTTTTTGTCACTCACTTTCATCTGAAGAAGGTTGCCGGACAATGCTTTGACAGTAACATCTCGCTTTGAAGGCATACTTGTGCAACACCAATGGTGTACCTGCATGTAAAACCAAGACGGATTACGTTTAAAGTTACTTACAGAAACATGACTCTAAAACTAACATGCGAACAACAGAAACTGATACAGCAATACGTGAATAAGCAAAACATTCTCAATAAAATAACAGAAAAGGAAGTGGCTTGAATTTGGCTATTTCGTACTTACACATGAGCCAATTGAACAAACACATAGAATGGAGTATACCTACACATTACTATAATAATAATATACCTTTTGTAAACAACAGAGTTTCAGATAAAAACTTTATGGTTTTGTTTACACTTTCAGTGTCTACAGCTTAGTGAAGCAATATATTGTTACAATCTACAACTCTCAAATGCTTAAAATTTATGCAGAAGTACCTTTATAAGTTCTAAAAACATCTAATTTACTATAACGAAAATTAAATAGCACAATAGCACTCATGTAAGAAGTGTAAAAATTTTTATTTTTTATAAAAACTATATTTATCACTATCTACCTGAAATCAAAGAATTTCGCTATTCCACAAGACACATCTTTGTTAAATGTGGATTGGCTTAGGAATGAGTGTAGATGTATAACAAAATGGAAAATTATGAACACTGTTACTGTCGGCCATTTTTAGCGAGAAAGGCTTAAAATGGCTTAGAAGCTGTTATTATGAATATAAATTAGTTAAATAAGTGCAGTTATCAAATGCGCTTCTAGAGAGGACTTGCGAAATTCAAAAATGAATGCCATATATTCACCTGAATGAACATCGACATTCTCGAACTAATGGTAGCAACAAATATTTACTCAAAACTCAAAAGACTCTCATGAAGAGAACATCATGACTTTCCACCATAGACGAGTCTAGAAATAACGTTGACACATCTTGAACAAATTTGCTTTTAAATTTTAGTTGATTTAAATTTAAAAAAACTTAAATAGATTTAAATGCTTCTGATAATGAATGCCAAAATAATAGTCAACAGGCATCCATTAAAGCCATGTTGACGATCATTTTCATAGACTTAAACATTTATGCTAGTTTATTTAATTTTTGTTCTCAGTAGCAATCATTTTATTCTTATTTAAAAATGAACTTATACTATTTTTGTTTAAGTTACATAACAATTGTTTAGTTCATCTTTAAGTAATTGTCATCGCTTGTAACAAGTAATTAATTTCAACATTTCAATGATGTTAGGAAAATGCTCTTGGTTTAAAATTCTCTTGAGAGATCTACAGTAACTGGTCAGTGTGAACTGAATTTAATAGCAAACATTTAAGAATGAATCTCTTCACTGGTAGCTGCTAGTGGATTTATGAAACAAGAGCATTCGTTGAGTAGCCATACTTGAGCACAGCTTGCATGTTTTCTAAATATGACCCTAACAAGTTGCGCGTCATAAAAACCGCAGAAATATAAAGGTGTTTGATTTATTTGCATGCCTTTTGTGAGCAAGTTTCTTAATGACTTTCAGAACCTTTTTATTTTTGGTCCTTTTAGTAGAGGACAGTTTCATTACTGACAACCGCTCTTCGCCTTAAAGAAAACTATTGTTTACTTCAACCTGAAGTAACTCGTACTCGATCTTTTTTGTTTTTTCAATATCAAATCCTCAATGCAATGAGTCATTGAGCAACTAAACAACCCCGATGTAATTTATAAAGCTACTAAGCATTTTTTCATGCAAGTATCTAACTATTGAGAAGGACTAACGTGTGGACATATTTGTTATTGTCTGTGGTGCCTTATTACAATGGGCAGGTTTTTCAGCCTTCAAGTGACCCATGCAATTAATGAGATATCTGCTCTTACATGATAAATAGTTGTATCATAAAGATCCCTGCAAGATTTTTTAGAATGGTTTTAAAATGTGTTCAAAATTCTGATCATTTTTATATTGCTACAATCTATGATTGTGTTCTGGGCAAAGCAACTATGCGCATAGTTGAGCATAGTGTGAAGAGCAAATATTCATTAGCATCTGCTTTGCAACAATATACCAAAACTAGTCTCTCTTGTTCAACAAAATATTACCATTAGGCATGCATGGACCAAGGTGCAGGAGAACATAAAGTCACTTGCCCCCATCCGTTTCCTCCATTCCTTTAGTGTGTAAAACATTCATGAGTTTACAAATAGCAAAGTTTGTCACTGATATATCTTCCTGGTAACTACTTAGCGTAAACTGTTTTTAGTCTGCCTGAATACTTTGTTGCAGTGCAGGGTCAAGTATGCGAGATCTTGGAAGTTTTAAGAATACGTAGTCTAGGAACGTTTTTATGGTACATATCTGCAAGGTAGAAAGCAACACCTATCAAAAACATTTTGAAGCCATTCAAAGTGTTTGCAAAATATTTTTATGAAAAGCCCAAAAAGATAAAGGCGATTGCTACCTAAAGGCTTGGAGACTCATCATTTGGTATTCTGACCCATTTCAATTCATACAACTGTTATCTCAACAAATATCTCATGCTTTACCACACACCTTAATTGAAATACTTTTTTGATTAGTTTTCATTAAGAAAAAAACTCTTGTCTCATATATTGTGTACCACTATATTCTGCTAATTAATATCTGTATCGCCAAGTCTGGCATAGGCATCATGATGAGATGACTGGTACCGAGTATTTCACAGCAAATAATTAACTACTGATAATGCTTAAAAAACTTTTTAGGAAACCAACTATTGGCTTTGAAGTAAATGGCAAGTCAGAACTACACTCTTTAACAAAATGGTGGCCTTAAAAAGGGCCTTTGGTTAGAATGTCGGCTTGGTGTTAGAGACTGTAGTCTGTCGAAGATCTATAATGGAGCCACAGACCGCTGAGCAACAAAGGCTACAGTCAGGCCATACTCGAGGCTATGCCTTTTTACAGGCTTCTACCGAGATCACTGGGTATACAGCGAGCGCATGCAGTAGTGCTCTCAGCCCAGCAAGTGGGATGGCAATGGTCACGTTTCTGGTGGAGTAACTTGCTTGAAGGCCTTCATGACGCATCTTCGGAGACCGGATGTAACGAGAAAAGGCCTTGGTTTGGCAGGCTGTGATCTTTAAATGCTCCCGTAGCATGTGATCCTTCAGCGGCTCATGTGATGGAAACTTGACACTGCAGAGAGGGAAGCACACAACATCGATAGAGACATTCATATTTCTTTGATTCCCAAAGGATTCCCATATTTCTTTAATTCCCATTGTGTAAGAGCATTCAATGCAGTACAGTACCACGGTTCTCAGTGAACAGTTCCGGCAAGATGCATTATATTTATAGTGAAAAAGCGGTTGCATTAGAGATATCCTTCCTAAGCGAGCGTTGAGTAAAATTAAACTGCTACCGATCATATAATTGTGTAACATCCCAATGTGTGATTTGTGAAACATTTTGTGCATGAGTCTATCATAGCCGACGCGTTCAACTTACATTACTTATCATTTACCTATATTACCAATCATTTGTTGTTTTGCTGACTGTGCCTGTATATAAAGCTAGTATATATAAAGCTAGTAGTATATATGGAGCACTAGTTAAACCTACCATGTACTTTCCCTATAAACTATTGCATAGGTCATCGCAACAGAGCTGCAGTCACCTAAGGTTTCAGGGGACAACCATTGAGCTTGAGGAGTTGATGATTCTAGGTAACATACATGTGGTATAAGACTGTGAACCATAGCTGCATCCACTCAAGCGCACTAACATAGCTAGACTAGTGTGCTGTAGTGAAGTAGCAGCTATTTCCAACCAGTAGAAAGATTCAAATAGACTGGAAATTTACAAAAATGACAGAAAAATTCGTTTTCAGGCCTAAATTATTCTGCATACTGTAACAGCGAGCTAGCTGTGTGCTAGAGTAGACACGCCAGTAAAAGAGGAATTCAGCCAGTCCAGTCTACGGTCAAACTCCACAGGGCCAGCTTTCCGTCCAATTCAGCCAGGCCAGTCTTCAGTCCAACTCTACGGGGCCTACTTTCAATCCAATTTCGCTGAGTCAGTCTTCAGTCCAACTCTACTGGGACTGCTTTCGGTACATTTCAGCTAAGCCAGCCTTTAGTTCAACTCTACCAGCCCAACTTTTGGTCAAATTCAGCTGGGCCAGTCTTCAGTCCTACACTGCTGGGCCAGTCTTTGGTCTAATCCGGCCCGGCCCCTGTTCGACTAGAATCAACTCTGATAGAACTTATGAGGGGTTGTACCTTATACGTTCTGATTATACCTTTGTTGGAACCATGTATGTTTTTACTTTAATAGCGTTGCAAGAACTGTCTCCCAAATAATTGTAAGCCGTTATTGGAGTGTGACGTATAACTTGAAATATTACATTTTTGCTCAACCGATTATAAGTCGGGTTAGGTTTGCTATTGCTTTTAAGACGCGCTGGTTTATTTCATTAGCTTATGTATTTTACTCTATTAAGAACACGGTTAGAATGACCAATTAAACTATGAAGTATACTCACATCAATGTAGCAGTACTACAGTACTAATACTAGCATAGAACGCCCTAAAAATAAAATATCAAGATCAAACTCGTTTTCTGTTCGTCATTCATATTTGAGACAACTTGTTACGTTTTTATTCACTGGATATTTTACCGCACGCCTAACACTGTAATTATTTTCTTACCTATCTAGATTGACTCAACACGTTGTATGGTGTATATTACGGTGCACACTATGACATGCCGGTATTTTAAACTACGTGTGAACAAGTTAGACAACTATCTATCTCAACTCCATGTACTTTTCACATGTAGATCTTTGTTAGAGGAGGCAAATAAAGACTCCACAAAATTAGCCAATCTAAGCGGCATGTCAGTAGCCGCGTTCAATCACGGATTATAAACCAACTTCTAACATCATTTGCGGCTGTCTCACATGCCTACCTACATTCGTCATCGTTGAAAGTCTATGATCGCTACTATGAAGCAACAAACGTCTTTGCTTTTGTTCGATGACTACCTATATTGCATGTATTACACATTATTAGGTTTGGTGTGAGGTGCAACTTATTTTATTCAGCCCTTACATCATTCAGTTTATGAAAGTTACATGCTGTAGGAATTGTCAACGATGGCAGTCTATATATCACCACATGCGTCTCTATTTTAGCTTCACACATGCTGTCTTGAAATCACACAACTACAGCTCAACAACAGTACATTGTCTTTGTACCAACAATTGTTTTGATAAATACTCTCAGTATATCGTATTCAGTTGGCCTGGAGCAGTAATCATATATTGAAGTTATTGCACTTTTTCTAGAAGCACACTTTCTTTATATTAACAACTGAAACTGCGCATGATCACATGAGATGTTCTCATCAAAACACAGAAAGCATAAATTTAATATGTACAACAGTATTTCTGTCAGAGATAAATTCTAAGAATAATGCAACTTGTTAACCAAATTCATGTACAATGCCTCAGAGTTTTCATTCATCTCCCAAGACCATCAAAAAGGTGGCAGAATTGCAATCATCTATTACATGCAATGTCCTTTGTTTCTTTTACTTGACTGCATGAGTCACAGCAAGCTTATAATTTTCAACTATAAGTCGTGTTTTAATAAGCTAAAGGAGTAAAACAGAAAGAGTGCTTGTAGCAGTTGTGAATGAGCTCAACTGAACTCAAATATATAGCTTTTTAAGATAAATTATAAAGTTGCTATTTTCATGGTTTACTCACAACACATAAACAATTTAAAACATTTTGTTGTTACGTAACTAAACAGTGTCCCGACCATAGAGTTAGTATACTCAGAATAATTTAGGTGATGGTAGTCTTAAGTTTAGTGGGGACTCTTTTGGTCATGTTGAAGGGGCTGACCAACAGCAATTAGTCTGGCATCCAGCTGAAGTACTTGATTACATATTGAGTTCATATGCATTAATGTATTTGATCTTATTAAAAATGTCATTGTATTGTAGAATTGAGCTCAGCAATAATTTCATGTTTGCAGTAAAGCTATGTTAATGTATACTAGATCAGGCAAGGTGCAATCATGAGTAAACTAACCCATGTCAATTACATAAAGCACTAACTAGCAGCTAAGTTCACCATAGCATAAGAACCTGATGGCATGAAGTTATCTTGGCATTAAAATGTTTAGTGTGCAGACAAAAAGGCATGTAATTATATATGTAGACAGAAAAGTGCTTGGAGAAGCTAAAGGATACTGGTACCAAGGTTTTCCTGCAATCCCTGCAATCCTCCCAAAGAGAGGAAAGAGTTTGTTAAAAAAGAGATCATAGAAAGAGAGAATGTCTTGTAGAGAAAATATGCATTTAAATATATATAAAATATATTTTATATATGTTTAAAAATGTATATAGAAATATATGTTGAATATATATATTTTATGTTTAAAAATATTTATATATATTTTTAAATATATTTAAAAATATACATTTTTTAAACATTTAACAAACATTCAAGACAGCTAACTTGAAGAACTAATCTTTAACAACAAATGGTAAAGTCAGTCTAGCAACTTCTGAGAGGTAAAGAAAGAATGGTCATTAATAGATGCGATTTGCCAACAGTAATCTCTGGAGTCACCAACCAGGACCCTTCTTGACTTGAGATGCCTGGTGATGTTTATAAATGAAATATGCAGCAGTAAACATACGAAATATGTTTCTGTGCAATTATTTTATACTATCAAGCTATCATTGAGGCAGATGCTGCATGACTGCTCATCAACATGACCTTCTTGCCCAAATGTTCTGTTAGTAAATGTCATTCAATGATAATTAATCGGGTAATCGAAGCTGGGGCAATTGGGTCAATTCCACTTTATAGTAACTATGCTATTTGGTGTAAAGTTTACCCATTTAACGGTGCTCAAAGAAGAAAGCCCAAATTTATGTGCTATCTTACACCTAGCTTTTGTAATAAAAGTTGTTTATCTACTAGCACATAATGGCCTTTGTTAGTAGAGGTTAATGTAAGGGGGACATAGTAATGATGTTAGGACATTAAAAGTATCCAGAAGTCAAATTTAAAAGTTGCATCATGGGAAAGAAAAGTGTCACAAATGCATGACTGAACTTGCTGCCACTCTCTAAACAACTGCAATACTCTCAAAGCTCTTATTCCTTATGATGAATGCATATCATAGATCCCTTACACAGAACCCTAATTTCTTATGTTTTATATATATTTAATATACATTTAATATATATTTTATATACTTTTACATTTTACTATTTTATATACTATATATTTTTAAATACATATAAAATATATTTTAGATATACATATTTCATATTTATAAATTACATTTTATATATTTTGTAAATATATATTATATATAATGTACATTTAAATGCATATCTTCTCTACAAGGCATGCTCTCTTTCTACGATCTCCTTTTAAAAAACTCTTTGCTCTCTTTAGTACTGCAGGAAAATCTTGGTACCAGCATCCTGATGATAAAACTTCGAAAGTATTTTTGGCCATAGCCAATAACCGTAGCTGTTGCCAGAATCGATTTGTTCATATGCGCTATAAACCTATCGTAATGAAGTATTGACATCTTTACATCAGTAGTTTGAATGTTGACTGTTGGAAGTAATAGTGTAATGTATCAACAGTTGAATATGCGTGGCAATTTAGTCAAATAGAACTTTTGGCATTTCTGTCTAGTAGTGGCAAGTGAAGTCAGGCTTCCCAGTCTGCAATTGAATTTTTTTGCAATAACATCAAGTTGAAAACCTTTTGCAAGCAACATTAGGAAGCCTTATTTGTTGTTGTAAAAAGGGTAATAGGTTTCAACTAGAACTACTGGACTAATCTAGGTAAGCAGGTCAGCATACATGATGCTGAATGCTTTCTTATTGGGAATTGAGCTGGAGAGCAAATATGTTTAGTACATTGAAAACACAACATATGATATTGTTTTGTTCCTATATTTGCATTGTATGTCTAACACGTCATATATTAGAGCATAAATAAATAACAATAAATACTTCAGGTATAGTTACATATATTTTAGCATTGAAACAATTGTATTATATAAAATGATGTAAAAGACTTCAAGCAAAACAAAATTTTGTGTGTTAATTTAAGTGAACATTCATAAAAGGAGGTTTCTATTGTCATTTCGTCTTTTCCATTCAAAAGACTGTCAAATCAAGTTGTAGCCTTGGCAATACACAGTGTTTAGGTACGGATGAACTGTGCTTAGTGTCATAATATGATGTCAGCTAACATTGTTTAGCTATGGTCATTTGGTGGGTTAACTATGGTCATTAGTTGTGGTGTATCACATCCTATTTCATCATGTTGTTTTTATCATCCTATGTGAAATGTGTCCTCAGTTAATATCCCAATGTTGTCAAGAATAGTCTACTTGTATTCATTCAATATATACCGTACTCAAGCATAATACATTGAGTTTTTATATACGCATCAATTTGACATGGCGTCGTAGGCAGGATACGAATACCACAGACAAAATTGTTCAGAGAATAGTAAAATATCACCAAGGATATATTCAAGTCAAATATCAAGTATGGCGACTGGAGTGAGACATCCTGACCCGCTGGATTTCACCAATGCTCAGGAAAGCTGGAGCGATTGGATCAAACGATTCCAAAGATTCAGACAAGCCAGTGGACTAAATGAAAAAAGTGCCAGCAGACAAGTAGACACTTTAATCTATGTAATGGGAGACGAAGCAGAAAAGGTTTTCGCACAACTGACAATATTAACACCATCTACAGAAGAAGCAACAGCCAACCCAAGTAAGTTGTATGACAATACAGTTGAAGCGTTCAACAATTACTTCAATCCAACCAGCAATACGCTTCATTATCAGATTATTTTTGGCAGCTGTGTGCAAGTTATGGGACAAACGAATGAACAATTCATCCGTGAATTGTATGAGTTAATCAGTAAGTGCGGATTCAGTCCAGAACAACAAAATATTATGCTAAAAATGAGATTACTGGCTGGAATGGAGGATAAAGCTCTTTCGAGAGAATTACAACTTGATGCAGATGTAACTGTGGACACAATTAAGGCAAAAATGAGAGCAAAAGAGACTATTTTACGAAATCAGCAATTGGAGTTAGATGGAGAGAAAACAGTGGCTTCTCTCCAATGGCGAAGCAACCCGACTACCCAAAAGTCCCTGGGTAGGGGTCTCAGCAAGGGTGAATCTGACAAGAACAGAAGCAGTGCTGAGCCTGATCGCACAAGGATGCCGACGCAAAGTGACTTTATCAAAAACTGTAAATACTGTGGAGGGTCTCATGCAATAAGACGATGTCCCGCGTACGGAAAGAGATGTAAAAACTGTAAGAGATTCAATCATTTCTATTCTGTTTGTCAGTCAAATCCAAGAAAAATGCATGCTGTAGATGTTTCTAATGAGCACGAAGAGCGTGAGTCAAATGCTCAATATTTGAATCTAGATACATTATGTCTTTTTGTACATGAAACAAAAGCTGCTGAATGTAATTCTAAGTGGTTGATTAAACTCAGAGCAAATAACCAGACATTTGAGGCTAAGGTTGACACCGGGGCAGAGGTTTCGGTGATGTCTCGTACCACTGCTAAGAGTTTGGGCGTAACACGTGTTAAAAAATCAACTGCAGTTGTCACAGGCTATGCTGGAAAATCAATTCCACTTTTGGGCACTGCAGAGATTGCCATTTCGGTTGTGCATGCTGGCAGACTCAGAAAATGCAAGGAAGTGTTTTATGTGGTTGAGCAGAATTCCCAAACACTGTTAGGAATGCCTGCAATAAATGCTATGCAGCTGATAGCCAACATAGGCCAGGTAGGTACTCAAGCTCAGTCAGGTGCGAGTGTGATTGATAAATATGAGCATGTGTTCAATGGTCTAGGTAAGTACCCTAAACCTATTACGCTTCAACTCAAAGAGGGCGCAGTTCCTAAAGCATCACCACCGAGAATGGTGCCAGACAAGGTACGTAGCAAATTAGAAGCTGAACTTAAACGGATGGAAACAGAACAAATTATTGTTCGAGACAACAATGCATCAGAATGGCTTAGTCCATCAGTAATAGTGAACAAGCCTGATGGCTCCATCCGGCTGTGCTTAGACCCTCAGTACTTGAACTCACAGCTGGTAAGAACGCAGTGCTGCTTATCCACTCAATCAGAAATATTTTCCCGCATACATGGGTCTAAGTACTTTTCATGTCTAGATGGAAAGCAAGGTTTTCACCAGCTCGTTCTTGATGAAAAGTCATCTAAGCTGACATGTTTTTTAACACCATTTGGAAAATTTAAATACCTGAGATTGCCAATGGGCATCACTAATGCACCTGAAATTTTTCACCAACTGATGGTGGACTTGCTGAAAGGTATTGCCGGTGTAGAAGTGTACATTGATGATGTGCTGATTCATGCTAAAACTTTAGATGAACACGATGCAAGGTTCGAAGCTGTTCTGGAGCGCCTTGCAGAAGCTGGCATTACTTTGAACAAAGCAAAAAGTGTTTTTTGTCAAAAAAGGGTTGTTTTTCTGGGCCATGAACTATCTGGGGAAGGTATCTGTGCACACAAGGACAAAATAGACACTATACAAAATATGATGGTCCCACAAAACAAACAGGCTGTTCAATCTTTTCTTGGCTTTGTGGGATATTTGGCTAAGTTCATAAACAATCTTTCGGAAATGACCATGCCTCTGAGACAATTGTGCAAAAAGGGTGTCCAATTCATGTGGGAAAAGCCACAGCAGGATGCATTTGACCAAATAAAAAATGCTGTTTCTCATGCACCTATGCTATCCTACTATGACACAAACAAGCCAATTGTGGTTTCAGCCGACAGTAGCGCACATAGCTTAGGGGCTGTTCTGATGCAAGAGGGTAGGCCTATTGAGTATGCGGCCAAGTCTCTCACTGAGACACAACAGAGATATTCTCAAATTGAGAAAGAACTTTTAGCAATTGTGTTTGCATGCAAGCGATTCAAGTACTATTTATGGGGTAGGGACACTGTTACTGTTGAGACTGATCATCAACCTCTATTAGGATTGCTAGCTAAGCCTATCAGTGAGCTGTCTCCTAGGTTAGCTCAAATGCGGTTGGAAATACTGACCTATCTAGTTACACTAGAGCTCAAGTACACACCAGGCAAAGACATGACAGTAGCTGATTTGCTATCTCGCACGTGCCCACAAGGCATTGATGCATATGATGATTTAGGTGCGGACCCATTGTTACAAGTGTGCCAGGTGATAATTAGCAGCGATGATGCAATGAGGAAATACACTGGGGCTACTCAGTGCGACAATGAGCTTTCTGTAGTGCTCAAATACATTAGACAAGGGTGGCCAAATGCTCGTAAATCTTGTTCCAGTCTGGCGCTTCCGTATTACAATTATAGATATGAGCTGTCAGAGGTAAATGGCTTGGTAATGTATGGTTCAAGAGTTGTCATTCCTGCATCCCTTAGAACTGAAGTGTTGCAAAAATTGCATGCGTCTCATCAGGGGATAACCAAGATGTTGCAGAGGGCACAGGGTAGTGTTTTTTGGCCGGGTTTGAGAAAACATGTGGAGGATAAGTGTATGTCGTGTGATGCTTGTTTGCGCACTGCTAGAGAAAGTAAGAAAGAACCACTGATTCCAATGGAAATACCACAATACCCATTCCAAGCGCTGGGTGTTGATTTGTTCCATGTAAATGGAAATAGTTACCTTATGGCAGTAGACTACTTGACTAAATGGCCCATTGTTAAGGCCCTGAGACAGGCAACATCTAGTAGGTGTGTGATACAGGCTTTGAGAGAGATTTTCGCTGATTGGGGTACTCCAGAGAAATTGATAAGTGATAACGCCAGTCAGTTTACATGCTTAGAGTTCCAACAGTTTTGCTCACAATATTGTGTAATGCACAGGACCAGCTCTCCCTTACATGCATCTGGTAATGGCCAAGTTGAGCGCACTATAGGTACAATCAAGGCAATGATGAAAAAGTGCATGAGTGCAGGTGACAATTGGGTCGATGGGTTGCTGGCTATTAGGAACACTCCCATAGCAAATGGCTTGCGATCACCCGCTCAGTATTTGCAAGGTAGGGTGCTACGGGATAAAATACCAGTTGCTGCTAAACAATATGCAGTGCAGCCATATGACTTAATGAAGCTACGAGAGCAGTTGGGTGAGCAAAAAGAGCGAGACAAGTTTTACTTTGACAGTCGGGCTGGAAACGAAAAGATGCAGTTGAACAAGGGGCAAGATTGCTATTTTAAAATGGCCAATGGACCGTGGGTTAGAGGAAAAGTAGGTAGTCAGGTAAGCGAGCGTTCATATCTGGTCAGAAAGGCATGTGGGACAGAGTATAGGAGAAATCGAAAAGATATTCGTAAAGCTGGAAAGGTAAGTGAGAGTGATGTGTTTAGTGATGCAGGTGAGGTAAATCTGGATGGTGAGGAGGTAAGTGCTAAAGAGATGCCAGCAGTGGTACCACCAGAAAATATAGCTGCCCGAGATCCCCCTCGTTCTCCGCGACCGCAACGTGAACATAGGCTGCCATCCAAATATAAGGATACAATTGTTTACTTCAAATAGCTGGTACTTGCTCTGAAAAATGCAGTGATTCATGAAAAATCCTGCACAATTTCATGTGACATTTTCAAATTATGATATTACTTGTCTAGCTACATATGCATGAAGTTTTATGTCATATATATTATACTTGCTTAGCATATTTTATGGCTAATATGGCTTATTGCTACTATGCATGGAGTTTGCTATCATATATTATATCTGTAGTAGGGTAGATCGCAAGCAGCATGAACAAGTTCATGTGTTATTTTAGCTTCATTTTATCTTTAGCTTACAGACACCATTGCTTAGATATTGTTTGGATTGGGTGGATATTGCTTTTGAATTTTCTCACAACGCAACCAACCACAAGTCTTATTTTGGTAAAAAAAGGAGATGTCATAATATGATGTCAGCTAACATTGTTTAGCTATGGTCATTTGGTGGGTTAACTATGGTCATTAGTTGTGGTGTATCACATCCTATTTCATCATGTTGTTTTTATCATCCTATGTGAAATGTGTCCTCAGTTAATATCCCAATGTTGTCAAGAATAGTCTACTTGTATTCATTCAATATATACCGTACTCAAGCATAATACATTGAGTTTTTATATACGCATCAATTTGACACTTAGGTACAGGTGATAGTAGAGATACGACGCTAGCATAAACTAGACTATTTGAATTGTGAATGGAGCTTATTTATATATATAGTTTTTTATTCTTATATATATATAAACAGTATAAAGAATAGTTTGCATTTGGCTTTTAGCTACAGTCGGTTTCAAGGATGCTTTCTTGCCTCTTATCAAGCTCTACTATATTTACTACAGCATTATATACTTATGCAGTATAATATATATATTAAAATGTATATGTTTGATATGTTTTACATTGATAGTTTTACAAGATTTTAATGTTAATTTATGTTTAAAATATGTATACGATTATTTATGGTTATATGTATGCTGAATAGTCATTTCCTTTATCGATGTATTTATATCTCACAAGGCACCTAATGAAAATAGCAACCATATTCTTTTTGTAGCTTGTAAGCTCAGCTCACAAGTTGATAAAGATTGCCTACATGTCAGCCAGCTCTATTCAGGATGACCAGCCTCCATTTACTCAGTCCTCTACAAGTTGGGTGCCCATAGACAAGCCCTACACAACGGACCCAGATATCATAGAGCAAATGACAGATGAGTATGTCGGCTGCCTCTGCCAGGGTTCCAACTCATGCAATGACTCTTCTTCCTGTCTCTGTTTAAAACTCAGCCAAGGTTCCAACTTTTACTCTGGCAAACTTGTGGCTCCACCTAACCTACACGGATACCAGAAGCCAGTTTTGGAATGTCACAGCAACTGCGCATGCTCTAACCAGTTTTGTGGAAACCAGGTGCTAGGCCGAGGGCCTTTACCCTGCCTTACTATATATGAGACTGTTTCTAAAGGGCAGGCTCTCAAGACTGACAGAGATATTATACAGAATACATTTGTGTGTGAATACATAGGGGAGCTCATACAGAGCCAGGAGGCTAAAAAGAGACTTGCTTACTGTAGGACTCCGAACTATCTACTCTGTGTTCAGGAGCGATTCTCTACCAACCAGACAAATACCTATATCGATGCCAGACACTATGGCAACTTATCTCGTTTTATTAATCACTCATGTGAGCCTAATCTGGTGAGTGTTGTCATGCGCTCAGGCTGTAATCTACCGAGGATAGGTCTCTTCGCTGCCAGGAATATAGCTGCCGAAGAAGAGCTGACCTTCAGTTACGGAAGCAGCGAGAGTGCTTTATCAAAGACTCGCTGCCTCTGTGGCTCCTCATCTTGTACTGGCTTCTTGCCTTTTGATGGTGTATCTGACTAGGCGGTGCTTCGTATGATAAGTTCCGCCTACTTGTTAAATTAGGGTTGGATTTCAGGTTAGTAGTAGACAACTCCTAACAACCACTTGTACATTCTTTTAATTAGATTATGAAATGTTTTATAATTTTCGTTAAAATTTGCTCGATAATAGCCATCATACTAAAATATACTGTTGCTTCTTCAATATGTCTTAAAGCTTGATTCCATACATTCTGCAGGTTTTGGTGATAAAAGGAAATTGTAATTCCATATCATTTTTTTTTACTTTTGCATTTCTTTTAAAAATAAGGTTATAGTAGCATATCTTTTAACAGTCAAAACAAGTCGGTTAGTACTAGTTTTAAGTCAAGTTCAGTGACTCGTTACATAACTGGTCTTAGAAATTATTTAAAAATCTCTTTTCATATATTTAAGATTTTTACAACTCATTAGTAATTTTTCAATTCAGAGTCCTCTATATATATAAATCTTAAAATTTGTGTGTGTGTGCATGCGTGTGTGCGTGCGTGTGTGTGTGTGCGCGTGTGTGTGCGTGCGTGTGTGTGCGTGCGTGTGTGTGCGTGCGTGCGTGTGTGTGTGCGCGTGTGTGTGCGCGCGTGTGTGTGTGTGCGTGTGTGTGTGCGTGTGTGTGCGTGCGTGTGTGTGTGCGCGTGTGTGTGCGCGTGCGTGTGTGTTTGTGCATGCGTGTGTGATTTGGGTAGTCCAGCTATCAGATATGCTTCTGCGATGGCCAAGCATCGCATAAGATTTTATCTCAGAATCTCCCATTCCCCAGACGATATGCTAAACCATTGAGCTACACGAGATTGATGGATTTATTGGGCGATACATGTCACTATGTGGGTGAAAGTACGCATACCGTTATGCGTTATCGCGCAACATCATTTTATGCTTGATCTCATGGCTTTTATTAGTAAGTTTAGCAATATGGATACTAAATCGCTCAAATTATCCATTGGCAATATGCCAAGCTAATGGCAAGTGGCAGGCAACTACATGACCTGCCGCTGTTTTTAATACCCGTGCAATGCCTTGCATTCCACTAGTATTTAAATATATTTGAATATAAAATTAGTTATTTTCTTGTTTCGGTCTTTAACACAAGAACTACTTACCTCATGAAGGTCTACTTACACTGACTTCCAATAGATTAGATTTAGGCGGTGTTGTTAATTGAGGCTATTGAACTTGGCATCATGTAAAATACTCATTTACCGTATCTTTTCTTTCTGCTGCGATTCACATAATTCATTTACACACTGCCAGGGTTTATCCATCCACCATCTTGGCCAGTGTTATTTGAGGTTTGTTGGCAAAACAAATAAATGTCTAATAGCTTTCATGATTGCCTTGTGTATCACCATGGCTTCTTTTCATGCCTTATTAAAGTTTTGGTATTAGAGACCGCCTGAGAGAAGCTGCTGGTACAATTTGGCAATTGTGGAGTTATCTTCACATGACAGTGTCATGAGTTGGTTGAGCGTTGAAGGTAGTGCAGTCATAGTTTTGCTTCACGCTATTACTCAAGGACATCAACCATTTTCAAACCATACTCATTAAGTTAGTCAAATCTCACTGTAAGTTATATTTACCAATAATACTTGAATCAAATATTTGTAATAGTAACCAGTTTCATAATTCATATTAGCAGCACTGCATCAAGTAGCTGTAGAAGGCAGAGGGTAAGTTAAAGCAAGCAGCTTGTGTGTTTGCACTGTTTTAGTTTTAGATTTTTTTAAGTGTTTTAATAAATGGTTAATAATAATAATGGTTTGCATCTGCATCATTTTGTCAAAAAAACAGGAGTTGTCACATTTCTGCAGAAACACTTGAAAAGCTTCATACATTCAATATACATGTATTCAAGGAACAGCAAACTTAACAAGCCAGAGATATGCATGCATAGATGGATTGATGAAACAAGTTTGCTAGCTTCTTCCCTGAAAAAACACGCCAATCAATATAAAAAGCTAAAAAAGAAGATAAATGAAAGAATTTAAAATTTAACACAAAAGGTCAAGTAAAATCAATTTGTTTGTTAAAAGCTTTAGAACTTTTTTCATTTTGCTGAGTCGAAGGTGCTTTTGCTGCCACAACGTGGTTCTGTTGCAATTCTGTTCTGTTTTGCAAATCTGAGCACCTGTGATTGGCCCCAATATTTGTTTCAGCTAACTAATATCTGTTAGTTATTAGTTTAGCTGTGACATGCGCCTTAACATAAGGTAAAGGGTTTGATGATTTTAGACCAATTATATGACCATTCAGGTAAATACTGTAAAAATAATTCTTTAAAACTACATGAGCCTAAGTCCTATGGATGCTGAGCTACTCACTGAAAGACCTTCCTCTTGGCATTTTACACGTTAAAAATTGATTAGCACCTGTTCTTATCAGATTTGTGACTTTGATGTATTTGCAAGAATACATTTGTAGGATGCATTTGCACGCATCATCTGATATGTAGGTAAGGCTTTGTCTACAAATAGTTTTTCAGCTAAAAGAGAATTGAAATGCCAAATGTCCTAAGAAGCCATTGCAGGAGGCCAAACTTATTTCCTGACTTGTGTGAATATATTTTTCTTATGTTAAGTTTTAAAACGTGCAGCTATGCGTAATGGGTCAGTTCAATTTTAAACAAGATAAACTTGCTATTGAACTATTTTAAGAATTCACTTTTTAGCCTGTACAACCAAATGCAAGCAAGATTTTACACTGAGGAGGGCTGTTACTTCGGTTATAGCGTCATGCTTTGGTATATTCATGAATTAATTAGGGGCAGTGATTCCTTATTTGGAGCTGCTGTCGACTCACCGATGAGGCAGCCTCGGTATATCTGATATCTCATCAGTCATTCCAGCGCTAGAGTAATTATGCTAACTAATTGCTAGTAGAGCTTGTGCGCTATTATTGGACTGGAGATGCTTCACTATCGCCTTCATTCAAGCTACGCTTTGTTATGCTCCAGTATTATTGACTCACTCATCATTCACTAGCATCGTACCTCTATACATACTCTTCTTTTTTGTTTGATCAGCTGCTAGTTGTAATCTCGTGTTAGCATTTGAGTCTGATTATAGCCAAGGACTACACCGCTGCTCGTCTGTTTGCTTCATAATATCACAAGTCGACGGGAAGGTAGAAGAAGCCTTTGTCTCATCAAACGACAATCAGCTAGAGTTCCTAAACGTTAAATAATTACTTATTGTATTTGGGCCTGTCGGGAGGCAGAGGTCACTCATGCTGCCTATGCTCGACCTGCTGGCTGATTGTCACACTGAGTGCTTCTAAAGTTTTTGAGGATATTACGCCGCTCTTGACAGAAACTCTGCTGTAGATATGTCAGTCAAGGTTGTGCGGCAAAGCAAGTTTCGGCATGTCTTCGGAACGGCCGGAAAGAAAGATCAATGGTATGATGGAATGAAGATAACGAAAAGCAACTGGGAAGGTTCCACGTACTGCGCAGTCAACCCTAAATTTGTTGCTCTCATAGTTGAATCTGCGGGTGGAGGAGCGTTCCTTACAATACCAATATCTAAGGTACTAAAGCTAGTCACTAATGACAACATTGTATCTGAGGATCTGCTGCTTGCTGCTCTCCTCTTGTGACCCCTGATAATACAATGCCTTAACCAATGCCAATGCACTGCCATCAAATCCTTGGTTTCGCTTTATCAAATTTAATACCATCTCTTCAGCACCTTCATATGGGTAAGCTCTATGGATGGCTCTATAGCAAAAATTGAACAAGACTAAAATGAAGAATAAGATATTTGCTTAGAAAGCTTTGCAAAGTGTTGTTCTTAAGACATGAATGGTTATCAGCGAAAATTGTTCAAACATCCATCTCTTTGCAAACAGTGTTGGATTTTAGGTGCATCGCTAAGACTAGCATGTTGCCCCGAAGCGATCAAGTTAGGCTAAGGCAGGCTTCTTAGTCGCTGTCCATAAGCCTTACCTCATTCTTTGATCGTAGGTAGGGCGAGTAGAAAGGGACTCTCCTGTGGTAGGAGGACACAAAGCGGATGTATTGGATATCAAATGGTGTCCTCACCACGACGATGTCATTGCTAGCTCAAGTGAAGATTGTACAGGTTTGGAGTAAGCCTGTTCACTGTTAAGCAAAGCTGAGAAAGATAGATTGAAGCAGACATATGTGCCACCATTGTCTACACAGACAAACACTAGTAGATAGTTTATATATCAATGCACTCTCTCTCTATGTCTATTTACTTATCAGTAAGCACTAGGATGAATTAAGATAATCACTTTTTGTTATTGCTACCACACGGCTATCACTCTACTACTGTTTTAGCTATTGCCATTCATAGTAAGTAGACTTCCTACTGTACAGGAGTGCAATAGAACTTTATAAAGACCTGTCGCGTAGCTTTGGTGCCAGAAATTGTTCCGCTGTTTATATAGTTTTTTTTGTTCTGTTACAGTAAAAATCTGGCAAATACCAGAGGAAGGTCTAAAGAAAAGCCTGGAAGTGCCTATAGTCGACTTGGTATATCATCAAAGACGCGTTGGCCTCATAGAGTGGCACCCAACAGCTAGTAACATACTGCTGTCTAGTGGTGAGTGACTCATTCAACTCTCCTAGCATAGCACAACCTCACTTGACTAATGTTTACCTAATGCGAACTTTGTCGCAGGAGCGGATCACAAGCTCTGTCTGTGGGATGTTGGGTCTGGCGAAGTGCTTTCGGAGTTGTCCTTACCTGAGGTCCTTTTCAGCCTCTCATTCAATTTTAATGGTTCTAAAATAGTGTCGACTTGTAAAGACAAGAAGATTCGAATACATGATGCTCGGAGTTTGAAAGTTGCTAAGGTATTTGTTCAAAAAAGATTATTGCGTTCTGTCTGAATGGTCCTTAAATACTTTTTAAAGATATTCCACGAATTGTCTCACTTGGTCACCAGTTATCTAGTTATTAATAACAGTATTCAAAGCGAATGAATAGCTAACAATGTTTCAACGAAGGATACAATTTATTTTGGGACGGTAGCAAATGACTCCAATTAATTTCAATTTTGTTGTTTGTCGTTACAATAGGAAGAAAAGGCATATGCTGGAGCTAAGGCTGCTCAGGCTGTATTTCTTAAGGACGATAGGATATTCTCTACTGGCTTTTCGAAGATGAGTGATCGACAATATAGCTTGTGGGCAGCGGTGAGTTGATAGCCTTAATATGACACCTGCTTAGCACATCGCCGTACACTGCACAAGTCTTATTTTAGCCAAACAGATCTACTCACTAGGAGTTCTATCATTCTTTCTATTAATTCTGTGCTTATTATACTAAGGGTGGGTTCAGACGCACTACACAGAGAATATTTACACAGTGTAGCACTATAATCTCTAGTTGACAAGTAGCCATTTGTTGCTAGGAAGGAGCAAACAGTATAGGAGGAGGAGAAGGATCTCTCACCACTGAAGATATTGACACAAGCAACGGAGTTATGTACATATTTTATGACCCGGACACGAGCGTAGTCTACCTCGCTGGCAAGGTAAACTATCACTAACTTCTCTTCGCTTCGACCACTCTTCATCAGTTGTTCTTCCAATTTAAATTGTTTTTGTTTATTTTAGGGTGATTCAGTCATTCGGTATTTTGAAGTGGTGGATGAAGCCCCGCATGTCTACTGGTTGTCCAACTACTCGTCTAGTGTGCCGCAGAGAGGCATCGGTTTTATGGCTAAGAGAGGCCTAAATGTGAACAACTGTGAGATTAGTAGGTGAGTTTTTGGGGTTTTACTTTGTCAATAGTTTTAGTTAACTAGAGACTTGTCTCCGAGTGCCATAATCATAGCCACACTTTCTAGTACATCCATGTAGTGTTTTAGCTTTAGGATGGAGCGGGATGCTGTACTGAAATAAAATTAGCTTTTTGTCAACAGTCCTATTGTAAGCTGTTTTATTAAGAAGATTTTTGTGACCTGTACAAATTAGAGATATAGTACAACAAATGGTGAATGTGACAAACAGCAAGAAAATATAAAATATGAATACAAAACAACCATTTGCTTACAATTAATGATGGAAGCAGTAACTTCCCTCTAGCTATTTATAGAACGTCCTGAAAGCGTCGCTTCTCTGAAATATAACTATACATATACATGTATATTAACTGAATGCCCACCATTGCATTAGTAATAAAATAATCACCCAATGAATTTGAGTAACTTACTTCCTGAGCGTATAGTCTAAATCTTTACTAAAACAATAGCTGTGTTTGAAGCCAGCTTAATAATCCGTTCTGTGTAACGATCAAACATGCTAGTTAATAATCGTAAGCGCTTTAATCGTGAGTATTTTAACCGATGTAATGAATGTCATCCCGATTATTCATCGCTACAGTAAATTAAAGGAGTCAGTTAAACGATCGTAGTGTAGTAATTTACGTCGCAGGTCTTCAGGTTCAGAAATCAAATCTTCTGCGAAGCGGGTTTTCGTTGCTAGATTTCAATCGCTCAACTGGACACATGAACAGACGGAAAACAAAAGACAAACAAAAGACCAACTCTGAGATTTATATAGATAGACAGTCAGTTGACGATTGCAAGCATTATCTCTGATGGTGTCCATAAGCTTCCTCACCAGTTTGTTAAGCAAACGCATTGTTTTTGTATCCTGTCTTCCATTAGCTTTCTCAATGTAGCTTGGCTTTTACATCAACCTATGTTGTTGAAGCTCATTGTTTTTTAGCTATTATATGAAATACTGTCACCAAGATTAAATGCATAATTGGTAATTAAAACCTCTTTGTATTAATGACAATTGACAATATAAAATTAGTTCATATGTATTATTTACATCCTAAAACAGACACCGTGGCTCATGGTGTGGTGTTTCGCAATAAACTCGCCTTTTTTAATAACCACTATGAGTTTCGAATGTTCAATACTAGTAGATTATCATATCAATTCTTATATTATCATCTCTCTCGTTGCATCTGTAATACTTGAGACCTCTATCCCTCTTGTCCAGATTTTACAAGCTTGCTCAAGGTACTGGAAACCAAGGAGGTTACTGTGAACCCATCTCATTCACAGTGCCCAGAAAGTCAGAACTGTATCAGGATGACCTATACCCTGATACATTTAGTGGAGAACCTTCCGTTACCTCTGATGAGTGGTTCACAGAAAAACAGGATGCTGATCCACTGTTGGTGGGTGCGAGTCATAGCTGTGTCATAACTCGGTTCTGCCCTCTGTATTGGCACAATCTAATAACTCATGTTACTCTCTTTATTGCAGATGTCTATGAAGGATCTGTTCAGTGAGGGTGGTAAACAGAAGGCAAAGGTTCGGGCTTCTATCTTAACAGCTGGTAAGAAAAAGCCGTCTTCCCAGCCAAATTCTGCACAAACCAATGGATCATCTGCTCCGCCCACATCAGCAGCTAGTGCCTCCAATGTGAGTTCTATTCTATGAAGTGTTAATTCATTGGTCAAACCAATATATTTATATACAGCAAATTCACTGGTTTAAGGATTAAAATTAGTCCAGTGTTAGGATTAAACATATCAGGATTAAGGCTGGCTGGTAAGGGAACATCTGTTATACAAAAGATATAGATGATGGTTAAGAAAGTTATTGTAAGATCTTAGCAAAAAAGAAACAAAGGCCAAGGCCACTTTGAACCTACTTACACTTTCATAAGCTTCATAAGCTTGCTCATGTTATTCAAATATAATAGCTATTAATAAAAATGACTCTCACTGCCAGTGAGCAAAAGAGGGTTCACTATTCACAAGAGCACTTGAGTGAGCAATGCATCGAGTCTAATGCCACTCAAGTGGTAAGCGAATTGTTTTCTCCTGCTGTTTTCTATCACTAATGTGGTTAGCTAGTTTTATAGCAATAGATAACTGGTGGCTTTGTTATCTCATGACCACTTTTGGTGTTGTCTGTTCTTTGTAAGTATTGCATAGGCATACGAGTTGTGTATATCGAGTAGATAACTCCGTACATTGTCCATTGGGCGGTTGGGGTTGTGGTTCACACTGGCATGAAGCTAAAGGGAAATGTTTCAGATAGTCTGTCAAATTATTGGTGAGCATGTCATCTTTTTCAATATTTATAAAATTTTATACGAATCTAGTTTTTTGGTAAATTTTTTAATATAACATTAATAGAAATGTTCTCACAAAAAATGAAATCTCTGCTAAACCAACTCTTGCCACAATTCTCTCATTTGTAAGTATAGCTTTAAAAAAGAAGAAACTATGATGCTATAATGTACTTTGAGAAAAAATACAGAAAAACCTCCTGTCATTGTTTTAACATGTCATTAACAGTGTCTTCAGGTTTATGACAGCTAATGACAGGTGAGCTAATCTTTCATATAAAGTTTTCAGTCTGTTAGAGGGTTGTTTCTACTGCTCAGGATGTCAGTTTAACTTTAGGTTGTTGTAATGGCATGAAAGTATCATCTAGCTCTAATTGCTCTTTTGCAAATCTAAAACTCATTGATGAAAACACAAACTTCAATTTCATATAGATTGGAAACTGGCTGCAATCTGTCTGTGGAGATAGGGCAATAGCTGTAGTGTGGTGATAGGGCGATAGCTGTAATGTGGTGATTATCACAGATGGAGTCAGTATAACACCTGATTCGTTGTTTACATCTAAAAAATTGCTGGCCAGTTTGAAACTACAAAATCGTTAATTATAAAATCCTAATGCTACTTTTTATTAAGTAAACTAAAAATAGCGATAACTGAATTTGCCCTTTTTCTGAACTTAAGAACAATTTGACTTTGGCACTAAATGGCACTAAACTAAATGAACATTTGCAGAAGGTACCGTAGAAATAAACAAGATGGCTGTTTGCCACAGCAGTTAGATGCTGACTTGTGTTTCATCACTTAGGATTCCTCAGAGCTGCTGAGTGAAATTAAAAGACTCAAAATCATAGTGATGGGCCATGAGAAACGAATCGCGCTATTGGAGGCAAAGCAGGGCACAGACAAATCAGAGAGCTCTGCTGTAGCAGTATGATCTCCATATTGCGCAAGTGGGTTGTATGGCGCTGGTTGAGGTTGCTCCGCTCCCCTCCCTTTCTTTTGAGCCATTGGATAGCTTCAATTAGAACATGCCACAAAGCATGACTGGCTTCTAGAATGAAATGCATAACACAGTAGATGCTAGTGCATCAACTTGTGATTCTATTTTTAGCTGCAGCATGAAATATACACTGTATGAACAGTAATATCCCCCATGCTTGCTAACAGTTTCTAAGGGACACATAACTCCAATCATACATGTAATCGATTCTCCTTATGGCATGCTTCTCATTGCTTATCAGGCTGAATTGAGCTTTTCTATAGGTCTAGGCTGCATGCACGAGCTGCCCGAAATCTCTTCTGTTGTGATCCTGCTTGTGGCATGCGGTGGTGGTACAATCTCCCAAGCCTAATTTTATTGGATCATATGTATACTAACTCTATCTGATTTTTTGGCAATTTCTTAAGACAATCTTACTTACAACATCAAAGTTTTCACACACGACATTGCCATTCCCACCTAGTTAGAACATTTTCACCTGTTCCTCTTCTCACTCACCTCTACTTACTAGATAGTAACAAATGTCACAAAGAGTGATTCAGAATTTTTAAGTGAAAGTTTGGTGTTGTTGCCAAAGCTCTTCATCAGACTTGTCCTATCACAACCAGAATCAAAACTTGATTCATAAAACACTCATTTCCTTAGGTTTTCAACTATGCGTTATGCAGCACTGATTGTCATCCTCTGTTGATAGGCTGCACTAAACGGGAGTATACAAAATCTCCAGTCAATGATATCCAACCTGAAAACCTTGCTGCGCGGATATTCCGATAGAATAACCTCTCTAGAAGAAAGAATCTTAGAAATCGAATTCGCAGTGTGACAGTAGCACTTCTTACTGAACACGAAGATTGGACACTCTGAAAAATGATCGCTCTATACAGTGAATACTTCCTGATGTGAGACACGCCATCTGACAGTCACATCGAATGTAAGAGAATCTCAGAACCGTATTTTGGATGTATTGTCACGCATTTCAAACTACAACTTTGTACACCATCCAGATCAAATGGTTGGTAGATAGCTCTCTTGATTTAGAAGTATATTTTTTTAAAGTTAACATATTTTTTGTAGAAAATGGAAATGGATTGTAGTTAAGATACCTCAATTATGATTTCAATTTTTATACAGCTCTCATGTTGGACTAGCATCTCATGTTGGACTAGCATCTCATGTTGGACTAGCATCTCTAGTTTGTTCGAGACTAATTTATTTATCTCTCAACCACAACAACAAAATAATATTTGCAAGCTGTGTCAAGCTTTATGTACATCGGAGCTAGCAAATACAGAAAAGCTCACAGTAAACAAGGATTCAGCACTTTCAACACTCCCATGCATCTACATTGTACGTCATCTTCGGAAGCTATTAGCCTGAACATACCGCTCTGTTGTTACTTCAATGGCTGTTCACTCAACAGACTCAAACAGAGCAATTAGTACAGAATTACCTACTAGCATCAACTAATCAGTAGACATACTCTGTCAATGATAACTAATTTCCTGGAATGTTAGCTTTTATGATTTCCATGTCTGACTTACACGGGTAACAGGAAACCAGAAGCATGAAGAGAATTTGTAACACTCTTATCCCTGATGTACGCGTATATGCTCAAATCTTCTACACATTCAAGCCTTGGTAACTACAAGTGTACGAATTATAGTAATGTAAAGTATGCTGTCCTTTCACTAGATGCCCAAAGGATATCAACATTAAAGGTTCACAACTGGAGATGTTCTTTTAGAGAACCTTTACTTGAGCAGCATTTAAAAAAGGGCGCCTGAAATTCATACTTCACTTTTGATAACGGTGAAACAGCTTATCCTCTGACAGCATAAAACTGACACATAAACACACTAAGAATTTTTACAAAAACAAGTGCCTACTTCTAACCTCCAAAACTTCTCTAGAATACATACACATAGAAGAATTATATGAACGGTATTGTCACCTTATATAAGTCATATATCCAAGTCACTCAATGCCTCATATATAGGTAAGTCATTAGAAAATGTGCGAAAAGCAGTGGCCTGCCTATTGGTATGCTGAGTTAGCAGTGTGCCTTGATAACCAAGATATCTCTACACCTTTCTGTGATCTTCCAGCAAACTCATGGAAACTTCAACAGGCAAAAGCTCTAACAGGCTATCAGCATATGTGTCTGTATATTAGCCACACTACAAGCGAACCAGCGCCGCTGCAACCACATATAGATCAACTATGGTCTTCATCCGCTACTTCTATATATCCTTAATTGTTTATATGTCAGCACTTCCTGTGGCTTCTGTTCCTGATATCCTCTTATATAATGTCCACTCTTTCCTGCTCTTCTTCAATTTTATATCTAATTGATCAACCAGCCAACTGCAATGCAAAATAAAACCATGAGAAAGGATTAACTATAGAGTGAATGGAAACTAACTGTGATTTCACCATAACATAAAGAAATATGTATTTATTAAGGTACGGCGACTTAACTTTCTTCATAGAATCTTCATTGCAACCTATTCTAACTCAATATGAAACTTAGAATGTTTGCTTTTATATACGGCATTGTTTATGTGTTGAGTGATGGTAGCTCTTGTAAATTTAATATGTTATAAAACTTAATGTGATGATAGACAATCCATAACATGCAAGTAGAAAAACCCAACATTTGACTGACAAGAAACAGTAAAATTCAACAATGTGTGAAATTGACCTTCTAGGCGTATACAGTCAAACTTATGATAGCCTTAGCACACTAATTTAACATCAAAATCTTGTTAGATTTTGATGTTAAATTTTGAGCACATATGCGAGTCTGTAACCGATGCAAGTTATAGGATACGAAGCTTCAAGTTTCTCCAAGCATCAGAGCTTTTAAGTTAAAGTGAAAAGATTGAGGGTGAAAATTAAACAAAAGGCACAGAAAAAATTTAATATGTATGATTTATTATATATATATAATTACGTTCCTCTTTCTATGCTATAGCTGAGAATATAAACCTCTTTATCGATTATCAGTTGTTGGCTTTTTACATACACTTTACATAATGCATTCGTCTCGTTGTTACGTGGAATTTAATGAAGTAATTATCATAAATTTCCTAAATGTAAAACAAATTAAGTGAATTACATTTTATTCTTATTTGAACACTCGATCCAACATAAAACGGTTAGACATACAAAGTCAGTCTATGAACAAACTGAAATCACATGTAGACAGTATGTGGAGGTTTGACTGCGGTGGATCCAAGCCTATTTACCTACTACTAGACCTCGAAGCTGACACATGCACCGTCCCCTTGTCTTTCCGACCTCTCACTGGCAGGTCCAAGTTAACTCTATCTTTGAGAATTTTTGTGCGTGAAGTGATGCCTCGTTGGACCCAGAGAATTTGCCAAGGCTCTCCCAAAAAGTCATCAAGAGCTTTATATTCCCGGATAAGTTTGACAGCTTCAGTATAATACTGCTGCTTTTCTAACTTGTCTACAGATAATAATGATAAGTACACATAATGAGAACTTGAGGAGTGAAAGTGGTTTCCAGCAGCAGGTTTATCCCCTACCTATCAAAGTATACTTGCATAGTTGATTGACTTCAGATCGTAACACCAAGTCCAGTGGAAATAATTTCACGTTTAAACATACTGTGTCGAAGGCCAACAAACCGTTAAGTATTTCAAAACATGGATATAAATACACCACTCATACTGAATGTAACTTGTAACAACACTTAGCTTAAGATTGTTTAGAATTCACAATGCTCTAATAGAATGCTATTCTATAATAAGCACTGAAGAACCGAGGCAAATAGCTGACAATGTAGAAGAACTTCCTTTAGTTTCCCCAGGAATCGTCACTGAATGATATTTTTGTAGGGTGCTATTATTTGGAGCAGTACAAAGTTAGAATTTGGATCTAAAGTCTTTAACGCTGCAAATCGATTTTTTGATAGACAATGTAAAATTTTGCTGACTACTTGTCGCTATTTACGTAAAATACTTCACAATTCTAAAGTACAAGTACGGCAAATGTAAAAATTGCAAAGACCAGACACAAAATCATAAATTATAAATAAAGTTAGGTTAAATTATACCTAGTGTAAGTTACACCTTGTATTTTAAGCACTCAACCTACCCAGTCTACCACTAACTCACATATCGATGAGCCTACACTTCTGCTCACCAGTCTCGGATGTAAGGTTTATTACTGATCATTACTTTGTTTTGTAGTTTTTACATATAATTTAGATTTTTATTTGATTGTTTCACATAGTTCTATAAAATGCATCTGTATTTCAATGCTATATATCATTACTTGGAGTATTCATTGTTGATTTTAGGCTCTGCAAAAGATCGAACCAAGTACAATATATACTTTTACATGACAATCTGCTCCAACATACAATGGCTTAAATTTCTGGAGCAAATGTTGGAGCGGTCATATGTCAATGTTTGAGTATAATACATTACATCATTAGTAATAATGTACAGCTGCTGGCTGACTAATGTACTTTTATCATGTTCCTAACCACATGAATACAGTAAAATATAAGCGATTATCTGATAGATTGAATTATTAGATAGATAACTCCAAGTTTACGAATACACATCATTCAATGATGAATACCTTTGGATATTCCTCTAGGCAGACATGTCCAGGATATACAGAGGGAGTTCTAGAGGCCCTTAGATACATTAGCTCTCAGCACAGCTTTATTTCTTACTATCTAGTACGCATTATATTATAATGTTTGACTAGACCACTCTAGAACATTACTATATTATATATTAATATACTATTATATTATGTTCGACTAAAGCACTCTAGAATATTATTATTTTGTGTATCAACTAAGCCGGCGTTGCACGAGTGTTAAAAATCAGCTTATAAACAGTGATAGGTAATGTAGTTACCTGCCACTTGGCATAAGCCTGGCACATTGCCAATGGCTAATTTGAGTAAGCTTACTAATAAAAGCAGTGAGAGCAAGCATAAAATTATGTTGCAACGTAACGGAGAGCGGTAGAGTATTTTCACCCACATAGCGACATATATCGCACAATGAATCTATTAATCTCGTGTACATAGCTTAATTGGTAAGTTATTTGCTTGGCAAATGGGAGGTTCCGTGATCAAATCTTATGCGATATAGATTCTTCATTGTAAGATTTTAATAGCTATAGCTGGACAAACCGAACTTCACACAGACTAACTTTGAGATTTATAGATATTATATTATGTTCAACTAAAAAACTTTAGAATATTATTATATATTAATATGCTACTACGAGCGGAATGCCCGACATTGCACTGGTATTAAAAATCAGCGTATGAACAGTGACAGGTAATGTAGTTGCCTGCCACTTGCCATTAGCCTGGCATATTACCAATGGCTAATTTGAGTAAGCTAACATTGATAAACTTACTAATAAGAGCCGTGAGCACAAGCATACAAAATTTACATTGCGACGTAATGGAAAGCGGTATGCGTATTTCACCCACATAGTGGCATATATCTCCCTATGAACCCATCAATCTCATGTAGCTCAATTGTTTAGCATATTGTCTGGGGAATGGGAGGTTCTGAGATCAAATCTTTTGCAATACGGATTCTTCATTCCAAGATTTTAATAGGTATGGTTAAACAAATCCAATCACACACGCACACACACACACACAAAGCATTCTAGAATATTGCTATATTTATACACTACTATATTATAATGTTCGATTAAAGCACTCTAGAATGGTGTGCACATGAGTAAAGTTTTACGTTAATGCTTACATTGAATGGTAGCTTTGCCAACAGCAGCTCCTACAGGTATAATAGTTCCAGCAATACACAGTTTCCATATAGAGCCATTCTCAACTAGCTTTCTGAATGTTGTTGACATCTAGCCTCTCAGTCATGTAGGACCTGTTCTATAAACAGAAGTTATATATTCGATGTAGCTGAGCAGAAGACCTACATATCATACTAAAAAGATATGGTATATTGTAAACATTATGTTTCAAGCATACTATTCACAAACAAACTACTATATCAAAGAAATGACTTTTTAATTTTACAACAAGTAGCTTGTTGGAAAAAAATGAAGCACATTAAAAACAAAAACAAGATTGACATAACCATTGACCATGAAAGTGCCTTGAGATGTTCGAATCGACGTTAACACGTTATATAGCAGCTATTAATGTCAGCCTATCCGTTTTTCTGCACACAAAATCAAGGTTGCGTCTGAAGTGAGCACTTTTCTAAAGTATTATTTAACATGTTTTACGTGCACTTACCACGAATTAATATATATGTTGCACCGTAAACTTTTCTTATTACATGAATTACTGATTCACGCCATAAAACCGGTAAAAGCTATACAAAACTACTAGCACGCGCATACAGGTTCGGATCTTACCAAATGCATCTATATACATACGTCCTTCAACTTGTTTCTCCCATTTTCACACAGACAATAAATCTACCGCGTCCACCTATGTTGTTGTTAACTTTTTCTATAAACGATCTACAGCTATCGAGATTACTGGCTAGAATTATGGACGGTTGGGCGACAGTCAATAGGGCGACAGACACTTAGGCGACACTTTCGGTTCGAAAGGCGACAACTTCAGACGGAAAGGCGACACAGCGGACAAACAGGCGACAATTCTGGACATTGAGGCGACAATTCTGAGGGCAGGATTAATTCAAAATATTAAGTCCTGCTATGGCCTGTTATGTTGTTGTGAATTAGTAGTGAACACTAACAAGACACCAACTTTATTGATGCCCAGATCGGAAATCTTGCATTAGCATACTTTTTACGCATTGCTCCACCTTACTTCCTTGGCATCTATTACCTGCTTATATCCTCATTAATGCCATTAATCTGATTACACTATTCTTTTGCACACAGTAGAATTTCATATTGTATTAATGAATGTACCAAATATTTATTTAATTGAGATAGTTGTTATTTAAAAAAACTGCTGAGATTAATCTGTCTTTGATCGCCCAACTATTCTTCTGTTCATCCTTTTCTACAAATTTAACTTTAGAGTCTGTCAACACGCTCAGAAGTCATTTAGCCAGTCACTATTTTCTTTTTCACTTCCTTCCTTGAATGCTTGGAAAAACTGGCAAGATGCTTATCAGTATGGCAAGAGTCTGAGATTCCTTACCGCCTAATTTATGACATCATAGAGGTACCAACTTTTTCAACCCCTTTGAAGCGATGCATTCTTGAGTCACTAGCATACCGCTGTTGATGAGTCATTATACTACCTTTGGCTCCTGTATCATGTATTAGGACCCTCAGTAGTAGATCTCAAATTAATGTATATTCTTGTTCTGATCGCAGTATGAAAATAAATACATACATATGGGTTTAGCTTTATACATTTTAATAAATTTGCTTTTTGGTACATTTATACAAATATTAAAGCTGATTTTTATCATATATAACTTTTAAAAATACGTATATCAATAGTTTGCAGCATTAATTTTTTTTACAATGACTTTATTCTGATTGATACTATGTAGATAAACCCATCTAGCGATAGAACTTCTCTTTCCTATCTAGAATGACGAGATCAGGTTCACGGTTATAAACTGGCAACTGAATATTACTTTCTACTAATTCTAAAACTTACATGAGAAGATAATTTGAATTACAGGAGTATAATTGTACACAGTGACTCGCAGGTGCTCGAATGCACTTGCTCTTCCAATCATACACAAAAAGAATTGCAGGAAATTCCCTACACCACTATTTAATAAAGTTGTTATTAAAGTTCAAGCCAATGGCTGTCTATGTAATATCTTCCCATCTTTTCTGAAGTCTGTCTTTTGTTAAAACAGTCGCATATAAAAAAGATTCATAGTGCGTGTTAAAATGCAAAATATAGTATATGATGTGGTACATGGCAGCATTAACCTGCAACTGAGTATATATCACAAAGGTCTTTGAGGTGTTGATCACTCCTCATTGTCTCAAACTACAGGTTGTGTGTGCCATCGGGATCTGTGACAAGGGTAATTCGGTCAAATATCTCAAGTGACTCTAGGGTAACATGGCATCAGGACCAGTTGATTTCTATGCTTTGAAGTAGATCATTTCTCCATAAGCTTTCTGTGATGCTGTTTAGTCTTCTTGCAACAAGCTGCAGAAGTTAGTAAAATATGGATATATCTTAGACACCTATGTCAGAAAAAGCCTTCACTCTTCATACTCAAATAAAATCTCAACAAAAATAGATCCGTGTGAACCGCAATTTAGCCTATTGAGTCTGCATTATAATGACATTGAATTATTATCATAATTGTAAAGAAACAAGGATAAGGAAATCATTATTTCCACAAGTAAATGAGAAATTACAATAATAGGGAATTGTCTTTTCATCTCACACCAAGAGCAAACTCTTCTCCCAGCTACGGTGAATTTTGACGATCGAAACCATAAAACTATTTCTTTTCGAGGTAAGATAACTCTAAGGTTTCAACAATCAGAGAAGGGATAACTCTAAAGTTTCAATAATCAGAGACAAGATTGTCGACAATTCAGCCGAGAACGTGACTTTTTGAAAAATTTTGAACAAACATGCTGATACAAAAACAAGTTTTGGTGTTTTAATTGAATAAGCTAGATGCATTTTTAGAAAAAATACCTCAATATTTTGTTAATTGTCTGGGCTAGCATAATTAGAGAAATCCCAATCCCACCAATGGCGTTTAAAAATACATGTTGCAATTTCGATTTATAAAACAGTCTGTAAAAAACAATAACACTTTCAAGGCTACGTTTCAAAAATATACGTAAGCATAGCACACAACGACAGCATCTCATAGTTTGTCAGTACATTACCTTGCCTTCAACCAAACAGCAAACCAATTTGTCGCCTTTTAGTCTAGAATTGTCGCCGGTTTGTCTGCCGTGTCGCCTTTCCGTCTGAAGTTGTCGCCTTTCGAACCGAAAGTGTCGCCTAAGTGTCTGTCGCCCTAATGACTGTCGCCCAAAAGTCCAGTTACCTACTGGCTATTTAGTCGTTTGAAACGATTCAGTCTATTTGAAGCTGTTTGATTCGGCGATAATTGATTTAAATGCTAGCGGTTCCATTAAGTTTCGTTACGGTTTCCAAGCAACCAGTTACATTTCTAGCTTCACTGACTGAACCTTTACATTCGTATCGCTTTTACATAAACCTAATATATTTTATTTCAGTAAAAACAGAAAGAGAAATTAAACAGTGTCCTATATGGCTCATATAACAGCCAAAAAATACCAGGCAAAGCTTGCTGATGATTTGTGCAGAAAGACACATTGTAAGTAGCAAATCGATTCGTGGCTTTGTTTACTACCAATTTTGTTATGAACACATTTTGCTGACACTTTCCTAATAGCTGAGACAGATTTGGACTTTTATTGGCGACAAAACCTGATTAAATTAAATTATTTTAAATAGGTTTTTGCATAATGATTGCACCTGTTCTAAACTTGAACAGTACAGCTTGCTAACTAGTATTCATAGAATTTGGGCTTTAATAGTAAATTAACTTAAATTCGACAGACCAAACAACAAGGCTCAACAAAAATAATTAACAAATGTGAAACTACAAACGTAAAAAATTTAAATAAAAAATTACTTTAAGTGTTTAGTGCTCAAAAAATTGTCAACAAAATTATAATAATCTATAATCAATGATGCAAAAGGTAATTGTTTAAACGTCCTTGATTAGGTTTGAGCTTTTTGATGCTGAAAAATGAGCTTGATGATATTATACATCGAGTTGAAGCATCAAAAATAAAAGTAATGATGTTTGGTGGTATTAATAGTTTAGGTCATTATGGAATAACAAATATACAGAAGTTAATTAAACCAAATTTTTTAAGAGTAGCATAATGGGCGTATGTGAAAATTTGTGCAAAAGTTGTAGTTGTGTTGTCTGTCATAAACAGTAAAACAGAGTTATTAAACTTTTAAAAATAGTTACTATTTTTAATAATTTATGCTTCATATGGTAACTGATAGCAGAAATAAAGGAATAGTAGCACAAATATATGGATTACTTTGAGTACTATGTACTACACGCACTCGTTGAATTGTCTCCAAGTGCTTGTTACTAGGTTATTGTCAATTCTGGGTTCAATCACAATTACATGTACTTAATTTTTGTAAATTATCTATTTATTAAAGAAGCTTTGCAAATGCCATTAAATTTATTACGTCAATATTATCTGACTTGTACTATATTAATTGTACAACATTAGCCAACGTTATTTAGAGTTTATATTGAATTCTGAAAACTGTCAAGCAAAGCAGCTTGAGAGACTACAAAAGACAAGTACTGACTTACCTAAAACTTGATTTTGTTACAGAATATCAAAATACAAAAACTGCGCAATTAGTATTAGTAAAATAGCACTTTGAAGAAAGTAGACTAAAACATAAATTTAAAACAGTTTTTTACAAATTTACTAATAGATCAATAAGGTTTGAATAGGATACCCATGTGTTATCATCAAACATAAGCAAATATTTTACAAAGTTGCAAATTGTTAGTAAATTCTACTTCAAGTGATTTTAGTACCAGAGCAAAAGAAGTGTTGTAGGAGTGTAAGAGAAATGATTCAAATTACTGAGGAAAAACATGCCAGAGATGATTGCTAGTTGTGATGTAAGCACATACTTAAATAATATGAACTTCATTTGCTCTAGTTTTAATTCTGAATTCAGAGAGCTAAAACTTGATGGCAGAAAACCATAAATACTGCAAATAGATATCATTTTATTATAGAAATAATATATATAATGAAATTTCAATGGCTGACAGTTTTCTAAACTGGTAGATAGCTATTGCATATGGCTATGCTATCAGCCATTCTTTTTAGTCTGCATGAACTGAATATGTTTCTACGACTTAAATATAAAATTGTTTGATTTTAGTTTTTAAATAAAGATTTAAGATTTTTTTTCGTATTCATTTGATGATAAATTTATTACTTTTTAATCCACTAAAACAGACCTTGCAAAACATTCTATTAGCAAATGAAATTAGCAGAAAGTGCATGACTGTCTATTTTTTTTGCAGTCTCTAAGCCAGAGGTAGAATCTCTCCTGCGTATGTTTAAAAAGTACATCCCCGGCAGTGCCAACCAACCCCACACACATCACAACTCTCGAATGGACAGGACCAAGTTCCGGGATGTTTTACACAACAGCTTTGATATGACAGATGACATGCTTATGGATAGAAGTAAGTTTTCACTTTTTATGTCTCTTAGTCCACTTGTCACTGTTTCTATAGCAAAACCAGTTGGAGTTATTGGGCCTTGAAGCCTGCAGTAGCGACCTTGCTAAAACTAGCCATGTCTGATAAACAGACCTCAAATAACTTGTGTCTTGACTTTAAAAATCTACTTGCCTTGTTTGATTCAGGTTTGTATGAACTTTTTAGCAATATCCATGTACTATATGAACCTTTTATGTATGGATGCCTTAATCAATCTCAATCCTGGAAGGCATCAGTTTGGTAAATAAGTAACTGTAGAGAGTAATCTAGGGAAACACACTAACCGTGCTACACAACTTGTGTTTAACCTAAATAGTGAGTAATACTTCATTTTATTCTACTTTGCTACAGACACATAAATACAAAGAATACTGTTTTTTTGCTTAACTTGACCAGTTTGAAGGCTGTATGTCAGCTGGTTAAGCTCTGTCTAGTGGTGTACAAAAAACTATAAACATGTGGTTTCGCAACCACCTCAAAATACTTGTCAGTCGCTGACAGGTATGTATTGAGCTATACTGTATACTGAGGCAACACTGATTGCATTAGTAGATAGGTCAGCATTAAGCCATCTCTCTTTTATTCCTTCTTATTATCTCAAGTTTTTCTTACGTTTCAAATAAAGCAGTTCAATTTTCTATAATCAATCAAAGATAAATCAGTAAGCGCTTGTGATTGTTGTGTATATGTGTTCATGATAACACTTGCTCACAGCTTAGTTAATAAAAATATTTACCAAACAGCTTGTTGATGTAGTTTACAGGGCCTTTGACACAGACAGTGATGGATTTGTAAACATGGAAGAGTGGGTGCAGGGACTATCTGTATTCCTGCGCGGCACATTGGACCAGCAAACACAATGTATGTGTTTACTTTGGTAATGTCACTGAATGAAAATCATCTGCATTATTTTTGTTTTATCTTTCATATGATAGCTGTTGAATTTTTATTTCAGTCTGTTTTGCGGTGTTTGATCTCAACCAGGATGGATTTATTTCAAGAGATGAAATGTTTCAGCTTCTGAAGAATTCTCTTATCAAGGTAGGAGTTGTTTTCTGCCGATATACAATTTTAGTGTAACAACATTTTTAAAGTTCTTTAGAGATTTTGAGCTTGAAATCTGCGTAGAACTTTTGTAAAGAATAGACAAACATTAAAGCAAATTTTATTGTAAAAGATTTTCTCAAATTTGTGTTACCTGATTTTGGTTAAGTTTTGCCTTGGTTTGCTTTCACGAATGCTCTGGTTTTAGCAACCAACAGAGGAGGATCCTGATGAGGGAATCAAAGACCTGGTGGAGATTACCCTCAAAAAGATGGTAAGTTATTCGAACTATCTAAATACTGTTCAAATACTGTTCAAATACTGTTCAAATACTGTTCAAATACTGTTCAAATATTGTTCGAATACTGCTCAAATACTGTTCAACTACTGTTTGAATACTGTTCAAATACTGTTCAAATACTGTTCGAATACTGTTTGAATACTGTTCAAATACTGTTCAAATACTGTTCGAATACTGCTCAAATACTGTTCAACTACTGTTGGAATAGATTCAATCATCAAACGGCTTGTGGGTCATATAATAGCTTGTATGTAACAACCCTAGGATCTCGATCACGATGGCAGACTTTCATACCAAGATTATATGGAAGCTGTTAAAAATGAACCACTACTGCTAGAAGCCTTTGGTCCATGCCTTCCGAGCTCATGGGTGAGTAGTCAATGCTTCATCAATGCATTACAAGTGAGCTGGTCCTCAGAAGGTTTTTGAACACTTTTTGTCTGGTAGAGAAATTCTCATTCACTCACTTCCTGTGCAGCAAGCAATAACTGTTTCCCGTTCATGTATCTCTTTCGTTTTTTAATATTTATCTCTGCTGCTCTCACTCTCGACCTATTTATCTATCCATCTATCTATCTGAGACACAAGCTAGTTTGCCTCATCACCTGTCAGATGGCTAACTTTTATTTTGAGTTTTACAAGTGTTGCCCAGCCATACTTCTCCAGAGTAAGTGTTGGGTATAAGATGTTAGGATAATAACTGCTTAAGACATCATTGTTACTAAATCATCGTACACAGGTTTCACTTTTTATTATTTACTATAAACCAACTTGAACTCTCTGTCTCACTAAACTAATAAGCTTTTAGTATAATTACCAGAGTGTAATATTTTTTACCCCATTTCTGACCACATCAACAGACTAACTATATCATTATACGCTGGCTGCCTACTCGGGTTAACTAGCTGTATATAGCTAATGCCCCAAATGATTTTCTGCAAAGATTAGTGCCGATAAAATCAGTAAAATACTTTAGAATTTGAGCTTTAAATTTATTTGTCAAGCATTACTTGTAGTAGTGTTTGTATATAGCTTTTTTTGTAAAATAAAGATAGGTCTCATCTTTAAAGTTTTTAAAGTTTTAAAAGCTACAGAGACTTTGTTATCACATATCTGAATGGAAACCTCAGTTAAGCTGTTAATATACCTTATTTATAATTTTCCTATGTTAATATTCTGTTAGCACATTGTCGTTATTACTCCTTTTAATGCTATGGTTTATGTTTACAGGCAAAGATAGCGTTCCTTGCCACTTTCTCTGAGGAGTGTTAAACGTTTGCCTATTCCTACATTCACCACCGCTCAGCATTCATAGAGAAATCGAGCAGACTGGGATTTATTTATGCAATGGTTGACTAGCTGATAGAATTACTATTGCTACAGCACAGCTCACTCAGGAGAGTAAACAACCATTTTTTACATCTTGTGCATACCTAATGTAGTCACACTGTTGTATGAATTGTGACAAAGATATCATTACAATATTATAAACTTATCGAGTGTTGGCATCACTATACATAAAATAATTTCTAATTATGAGCCAGCAATACAGTTATGGTCAATAAATCTTCTGCCGACTTTTTATTTATCACCAGATCTAATGCAGCAACTTTGGCAGCATCTGAAGAAAAATAGTAAATATTAATACGCTTTGTAGTACAAGTAAATGTGCGGTCATTGCTGCTAATCATATCGGCTGTATTCAATAGCTTGAACCTTAACTTAATTGGGGGATTAAATGATATGTCCTGCCTTCACCCTTCTGCGCGTGTCTATTGCCTTTTAACTATTTTGCTAAGTTGGCTGTAGCGCTTGGTGAAATTTATAAACAATAGACTTCGGCATCCAATCACAGGGCGTTGTCAATTTCAATGTCATTTGTCATCCTAACAACAAACGACCCGATCTCTTGGGCTGTAGGGCAAAAAGTCTGACATCACTGTTACTACATACTGATAATCAATAATTGGTAACATAATATATAATAATAATATGTGGATTAATCAGTAAACATGATCAAACATTTAATTTACGATATTGCATTTTAGTATTCCCCGATACAAAAATCAACACCGCTTTTCATTATTTCAATTATATTATCCTTTCTGTTACTTTTTATTTCACAACACCAAAGGAATGAAGAGTAATTAAATCACTTGCTACCAGTAACAAGCTCAAAACTTGACTGTTTTCGGTTTAACAATAGGTAGTCCAAGCGTCATTTACGCCGAAATAGGTTGTTTATAAATTTCACCATAGCGCTTGCTGGGGTCGGTGACATGACAGTATATAGCAGTTACAGCTGCTTCAAGGTTCAATGCAGTCTTTGCTAAAGCCTTGATAGCCTGTGCTGTAGTTCACTCACGATGTCACCTGACTGGTTCAGCAATGTGTCAGCTGTGTATCACGATGCTAGTTTTCATGACACTCATAATAAGAAGCTCTTTTACTTGGTAATAAACTACCAAAAATACACTAGTCCAGCAGACCAGCATGATGAATGCAGGTAAATGCAAAGAACTTTAAAAGAAAGATAAACAAGTATTCCTTAAAACAATTTTTTACAAATTTTATTTACCAAGCTATAACAATAGGTTACAATTGTGCTCTCCATTCAATACAAGAGAAATAACTCTGCAGATTTGTGTTGATGACTCAGGGAAAAGACGATGTTGGTTTAATCAAACAGACTTTAAGATCACTTGAGTATGCATCCACTTTTTTCAAGTCATAGTTTGAAAACTGCCACAATCTTTTTATGGATTATACTCGTACGAATATGTTTAGGTATGTCTTACAATAATTACAAACTACAAATACTAAAATACAGAAAACTTGAAAAGCAGTCTGAATGAACCAAGAGATCAATTCTGAGACTAGACCGATATATGTCGTGTGCGTCTAAATACTTCATCAATGATGCCGTGTGTGTCTAGATACATCATCAATGGTGTCGTGTGTGTCTAGATACATCATCAATGGTGTCGTGTGTGTCTAGATACATCATCAATAGTGTCGTGTGTGTCTAGATACATCATCAATGGTGCCGTGTGTGTCTAGATACATCATCAATAGTGCCGTGTGTGTCTAGATACACCATCAATAGTGTCGTGTGTGTCTAGATACATCATCAATAGTGTCGTGTGTGTCTAGATACATCATCAATGGTGTCGTGTGTGTCTAGATACACCATCAATGGTGTTGTGTGTGTCTAGATACATCATCAATGGTGCCGTGTGTGTCTAGATACATCATCAATGGTGTCGTGTGTGTCTAGATACACCATCAATGGTGTTGTGTGTGTCTAGATACATCATCAATGGTGCCGTGTGTGTCTAGATACATCATCAATAGTGCCGTGTGTGTCTAGATACACCATCAATAGTGTCGTGTGTGTCTAGATACATCATCAATAGTGTCGTGTGTGTCTAGATACATCATCAATAGTGTCGTGTGTGTCTAGATACATCATCAATGGTGTCGTGTGCGTCTAGATACATCATCAATGGTGTCGTGTGTGTCTAGATACATCATCAATGGTGTGGTGTGTGTCTTCATACATCATCGATGGTGTCCTGTGTGTCTGGATACATCATTAATGGTGTTGTGTGTGTCTAGTTACATCATTAATGGTGTCGTGTTTGTGTGTGTGTGCGCGTGTGTGTGCGCGTGTGCGTGTGCGTGCATGCGTGCGTGTGTGTGATGTCGAGATACATCATCAATGGTATCATGTGCGTCTGGATACATCATCAATGGTGCCGTGTGTATCTGGATACATCATCAATAGTGTCGTGTGTGTCTGAATACATCATCAATACTGTCGTGTGTGTCTAGATACATCATCGATGGTGTCCTGTGCGTCTGGATACATCATTAATGGTGTTGTGTGTGTCTAGATACATCATCAATGGTGTCGTGTGTGTCTAGATACACCATCAACGGTGTTGTGTGTGTCTGGATACGTCATCAATAGTGTCGTGTGTGTCTAGATACATCATCAATGATGCCGTGTGTGTCTGGATACATCATCAATAGTGTCGTGTGTGTCTGAATACATCATCAATACTGTCGTGTGTGTCTAGATACATCATCAATAGTGTCGTGTGCGTCTAGATACATCAATGGTGTCGTGTGTGTCTTCATACATCCTCAATGGTGTCCTGTGTGTCTAGATACACCATCAATGGTGTCGTGTGCGTCTAGATGCATCATCAATGGTTTCGTGTGTGTTTAGATACATCCTCAATGGTGTCATGTGCGTCTAGATACATCATCATTGGCTTGTATTGAGTAGCTGCTGATGTGGCTTGTATGTACAATCTACCTCAGTAGTATACCTACATATCTATGTAAGTATGACTGCGTCTAAAACCTATATATCTAGTTTCACAATGCCTTCACACTACACCTCTAACATTTCTTACTTTCTGTATGGAATAAAACAGCAGTCTCATTGATTAAAATGTTATTTGTTTTTATTGAAGCTATGATGATGTACAATATTAACAGAGTATGCCAGCTACTACCGAGGTCACTGCTTTTTATAAGCAATCAAAGGAGCTTGAAATTCTGAAGCAAAGTATTTATAGCTTAAAAAACATAAATTCCATAAAGCTAGCTACATAGAGAAGATCTAAAATGATATAAGCAAACTTTCACATGAACTAATGATGCATTTAAATGAAAAAAGCCAGTCTATAAACTTCTTTTATTAGCAAACTAGGTGAATGCCCGCGTTGCCTGGGTAATAAAAAAGTCTTTACACAGAAAATATTTTTTTATTTAACATATAACAACATTATCATTCTAATTTTCAAACGTCATATCATGAGAAAGAAGTTTTGTGCAGTTCGAATTAATTAAGAAAAAAATAAAACAACCGTAAAAATTTTCAAATTTTTTTAAACAACTCGTACAAGACAACAATTCATTTGTGCTGTTAGCCTTTGTAAATTGTTTCCTACAAGTTATTATAACGAAGGGACAGTCAGTTTTGTCATATGATTAGGCTAATCATATGAAATAGGTATGCAGGTCAGGTAACCATCCTCCATCAAATATTGCTTAATGATTATGCAAGATCTTTCACATCTCAAGAAGTCACAGGTTTAAGATTACGATAGTTTGTCATGTGACATAGATAAATACACTTGTACTTCTTTTTTAACCCCTACTGCCCAACCACCCCCTTTTTTGCTGTTGTGTGAAGAAACTGATAAGCATAAACCAATATTGCGTTTAATCAGCAAAAGTCAAGCTTCCCATCGTTCGTAGCCTACGTTACCAGCCTGTCAATAATCTCTGTTGAGCTCTTCAATAAGTTTATAGTATATTATACTAAAATCTATGTTTGGGCAAAATCTGATACCTCATGCTGTTAGTTGGTTGGCTCTCTGCCAGTTGATAATCTGATGTGAGACAGAGAAAGATAACGGATAAGAAGCTGTATATAAGATGTTGTTCAGTTTCACATAATCAGTCGCCTCCCAGCTCCTGCAGCAGGTGTGAGACAAAGGTGAGCACAACTTCCCAGCAAATCTTTTTTATTACTTTGTTGGAAAAAAGTAAAAAATAGTTTTAGTCATATTTAATGTAATAATGATAGAGTAATTGAATTTTTTTATATAAATACTGTATTATAGTAAAAAATTAAATTGCTTTCTTGATGATCTCTACGCTAGTTGTAAGAAAGATAAAAGCATTTTAAGATTTTTTTGGTTCTCAACACTGCTCAGTGGTACTTACTTATCTCTCATCTACTGGTTTAACCATTCTCTAGGCTTGGAAATGCCTTTTTCTGTAATTTTTTTATTTGTGCAACTCGTAAATATTTTTAGCACGGTTTACTTCAACATTTCACTATTTAAATTGCTAGAAAGTATACCGAGTCACAGCCATGTACGGAAGAGCATTCCTCCTTTTGCTCGCTGTCTGCTCGGCAGCAGGTAGCGAATTGAGCCAATCAGCATACCTTGATGTGCAAGAAAAGTTCCACATAGAATGGCAATACACGGATGAAAACGTTACTATCACGGCTACAGTTAAAACTACAGGATGGTTTGGAATCGGTTTCAGTCCGAATGGTGGAATGGGAGGAGCTGACATAATCACTGCTTCTGTCATCAATGGCAAAGCCTTCCTTCAGGTTAGCAGCACACAATACAAACCATCAGAGTAGAATCGCGTGTACATACTTAGCTGAAAATGTTTTGAATGGTTCAGACTAGCCTGTCTTGACAAGTGTTGTTTTTTGCGGAGCTGTCCCCGTCGCCCGCTCGACGGGGGACAACTCCGCAAAAACAACAGTTTGTCAAGACAGGCTAGGTACAGACATGTTTAGGCTTGTTTAGAAAAGGAGCAGCAGTAGATATGAAACTACGTTTTTAGATTTTGAAAACTGATGCTAGTGTTTTCTGTTCTATTTGGGCTCTATTGATCAGTCATAAACATCTCTTCTTGAGTTACATTGTAGTGTGTATAATTGCAATGTGGGTGCTTGTTGGAGTAATCTTACCATAGAACGCTCTCAGATATCATGGATTGCTAATTTTAAAAGACATGTATGGAATCATATACCGTATGCTCTGCATTGTATAACAGGACAGATACTCTGAGAAAAATGGATTTCCTACAATGGATATATCTCAGGACGTCGAACTCTTGTCCGGTTCAGAAGTGAACGGTGTTACTACTGTTAAGTTCACTCGGAAGCACAACACCTGTGATGACCGGGACATGGTCATAGGGGTATGTGCGTAGGGCTATAAGCTTGACAGTAAATGCTTGCATATTAAGGATTATGATACACTATATAATAATAGTAACTAATAATAATATAATGAATACAGGTACCTATTAATGTTTTTCCGCGATTTCAAACAACGAGCAATTGGCAACTAGCAACTGGCATAGATTTCTTCATATACATAATTTGAAGAAATCTTATGCCCGTTGCTAGTTGTCAATTGCTAGTTGTTTGTTGCTAGTTGCTGACTTTTTAAAACTTTTTAACAACTTATCAGCCTCTGCTTATAAGTTTTTAAAAGGTTTTGTAGTAAGTTTATCAACTATGAAGCACTGCTAGCAAGAAACCTTTTGTTAACTACTAGTGAACAGCTTCATATGCCTTATTACTAGTTTAGTTGAAAACTAATCTGCTTTACTTCCTGTAGTTTGAAATTTTTGTTAAACGACTGATTACAAGAGAAAGATAAAAATATCTCATGTTATACAACACATGTAACATTACATATGAAATATTGCAAAATACAATGTTATTAGGAAATAAACCTTTAAGTTTATTTGAAATTTTATTTTTATTTTATTTGAAATTTAGGATAAAAATCTGTGAGACAACTTCATGAAATTGTATGTAGCATGCAGCATATTTTTTAATGCTCATAACTAAATCAGTAAAATACTATAACAACTTTTTTGATAATTACATTATTAGCCTCCTTCCCAGTGCTCAATTCTTATGGCTGTTGCACTTCCTCATCAACCCCCCCCTCCCTCCATCATCACAGTTCACTATTATATCTTAGCCATTCCATCACTGCTTTCGCTATCTTCTGAGCCTTTTTCTCACCATTCTGTGATTCTATCCCATATTTTATTGGTTGTCGTCTCAACTTTAGGAGTTATTTTAAGGCTATCTTCCTGATATTCAACCAAGTTTCCAAGTCATCATATCTGATCGCAGCCGATCAACTTCACACGCCTTAGTATACAAAACAACATGGTGATCTCTGTCTTTACCATGATTTACTTGTTTATGTGTGTGGCAGACCGACACCATGAGAGTCATCTACGCCATATCTCCAGATGGCAGAGACGCACTCTCCTATCATACACCATTCAACCGTGGAACCAGAAGCATCTACCTGAGGAAGGAGTTCATTCCTACTCAAGATTTACCAGCTGACGCATTCACCTTTGATGTTGCAGTAGATAATGTGAGTGAATGCCTCTATTCGGCAAGAATATTCTCAGATTAATGCAAGAATTATCATTCATTATAGCGTAAATGGTTTGAGCGATCAAGCAACCCTTGATAAAAAAAGGATTAAGGGTGACAAATATCGTACATATACGATACATGCAAGACTTGCCACTGTAGTGAGTAAACAGTGAGATATTACTAAGTTTCCATACTAGGATAGTGTAGCAACATCTGGTGGCGACAGTGCAGAAGCGCTAAATTAGGCCGACAAGCAGACCATGTTTATAAATGGCCCTATAATAGAGTGATAGTTGTGCAACGCCTTATGTCAAGGTCAAGCAAGATCTATGTGCATGCAGAAGTGTGATGTGGTTGGTCGCTGAGGCCGTCTCCATGGCACAAAGATGGCGCATTGCACAGGTGTTTTGCTTCTAAACAGTGACACTGAATCATCTTCAGAATTGAAGTGACACGGTTGTTTCCATGATTACATTGCAGCGCCATATGGGGGTGCGTCGCTACACTATCGCTGTATGAAAACTTAGTATATTTTAGAACATAGGTTACTTCATAGATTTGTTCATAGTCATCATTACCGAAACAAGCGTTTGGCTCAAGTTTAGCTCAGTGTACATCACTGCAAATTGTCAGTTATCTCCTCTTTTATGAATTTCTGTAGATTGATATTCCAGCATACCATACTATGTACTACTGTGAGCTGAAAAGAATACCCAAACTTTCTGGCAAACACCACATTATCAAGGTATGTTAAGCTCATAATTACATCATTTACTTGTATGTTAGCTTGTGTTGAGGTTTTCGGAACTGGGTCTTTCTATTTAAACAGTTTCACTGAGTTTCTGGGCACTTACCTTGTTACATCGGTACTCCAGCTTTTCTGTGTAGGCTTCTGGCCAAACCTGTGTGTACCATCGTATTGCTGCTTATTCAGGCAACAGTCACAAGTTCACATCCGTAAATCTTTACCTTTCACATTTTGTTAAATAATTAGATATTGCTAAACCTTATAATATAATTGTTATTAGCCGATTTTACACCCAGTCTTTACCTTCATAAAATTTTCTGTTTTTTAGACGTAGTAGCCTCAGCTCCACAGTAGCTTTAGAGTTTCCTGTTCTCTACATTTTGCCTAAATAGATAAGCGATGAAAGTCTGATAGTCCAAAGTTGTTGTGGTTGAAACCCTTATTTAATTGGTAACGGGATATTAAAGTGAAGCCTACTGATAAAACCTGGGGCACACACAAGATAACCAGAGTTTAGCACGAATATGGGTTATCAAAGCAATCATCAGAAAACTTGGTAGCTCTATGTTTAAAAACGGGAGTTGTCTATCCGAATAAGACTATCCTAATACAGCTTAGATAAAAATTGGACTTGAATGAACAAAAAAACTAAACTGACATTAGTTATTTTAGTGACTTTAGTTGAAGTGGTAGAACTAGACATTTTCCTAGTTTTTAACCCCTCATCCGTACTTCACGTCTGCTGTACGCTCCATGAAGTCTAGTAACCTTAGCATTCAGTTGTATGACAGTTGATAATACTATTACAAAGAATGAAAACAATAAAGAGGAGAAAAAAGGTATAATATTTATGTACATTGTAGGAAATGTCAATCATTTAGTTACTAAATTAACTAAATACAGTATAAAATTTAAGTGAAATATAGAGCTGGCAAGAGCTTGATGACAGCAACAGAGTTATAAAATTACTAGCACACTTTATGACAAAACACCACTACCTGAACACACTTTACAAATATTAAATTTTAATCTCGTCATTCACACAGTTTGAAAATTAGTGTTTTTTTATAACTTTACTGTAGTATAGTATCTTATACAACTTAGACTCACACATGCTACTACTTATATGCTATAAGTAGTAGTACTGTATCGGTGGTATAAGTTATATTTAAAACAAGATAGCCATGCCTAACTACCTGCACTGCTTGTCACTGCATGCTCCATAGAAGTGTCAAGTGTGAGCAGGTTTTAAAGCTGCTACTTTCTGTTGCAGGTAAAGCCCCTCATTCAAGAAGAGAACCTAGGACTAGTACATCATATTATTCTTTACGGGTGCCATGACTCCATCAGCAGAGAGAAATACTTTGAACAGAACAACACTGGCTTTGACTGCTATAATGCTAACATGCCCAATGATATTGATGTATGTAGGGCACCCATCAATATCTGGGCTGTAGGAGGAGGGGTAAGTATGTACATTTGGTCTTCAATCATTACAACATAAATAACCTTACGGAGCGACTCATAGGTGACCAACTTGTTTTAGACCACATTTTATCCCAAAGAAGCAGGCTATCCACTAGGAGGTGACAACTCTCCGGATTACTTCATGATGGAAGTGCATTATGACAACCCCAAACTAATCTCTGGAAAAAAGGATAGTTCAGGTATGCTTACAATGGCACTCAGTTGTACAAACTGTAAACCATCTTTACGACAGTTGGCAGTTACAACAGCAGCCTGTTTTGTATAAACTGAGTTACTTCACATTTGACACATGGCACTTGACAATTGCCACTTGGCACTGACACGATGCAACAAGTGTACAACTGAAACTAGATACAGGGTCGTTGTAAAGGTTGAACAATGTACTTTGCAGAAACCTTGGAATTACATACATAAAGATGTCTTTGCAAAGTGTAATTTTTATGTTATTATAGGAAATAATATATTAAACTTACAAGGTTTCTGCACATGAGAGCAGCAGTGAAATAGTTAGTCAATTGCCCATATTTGAGCATGTGCTTAATATAGAATGCTCGAAGTTGTATTCCACCCTTTAAAACTTGCCATATTACTTTGCACAGAAAAATCGTGACATATAATTTTTTATTAATTGTTCAGCATTCTTGTTCCGCAATAATTTAGAGAATCACGAGATATACATGTTTCTAAGAGCAAATTTCTAATAACTAAGCCATTGCGGTAAAAAAACAACTTAAATATCAATACATGTAGTAGTGTAGCAGGATTAAAAAATAGCTACAGCCATGGCTGCTAAACCTGAATACTTTACAAAAATTGATAAAGAGTTTACTTGAACAGCTTGTTGGCTGAAATAGCAGCTGTTATAAATATTACACAAGTTAAGGGGTAAAGGTTAGCAAGAGTTATATACAGTACATCGGATAACAATTATATTAATGTTGTTATTCATTAGCAAAAATTATTAGCTTTTTAAGAAATCAAATTACACTGATAAATGAATGAAGTAAACTTAGTTTGATTTAAAAGTAGATTAAGGAGATGCTGGAAGCTAAACCCAAAATATCAAGCTAAAAACTCAATACGAGATTATACTGACATAACGACAGGAAATGTGATTGTGCTGACATAGTACCAAAGATGTTTGTAAAACCTCTGCAGCTTTTGGTCATGTTTATGTGTGATGAACAGCATTCAGCCATACTGGTTTTTATATGTACTAGTACCCTGGCAGTCTAATGTGCTGTGGGAGATCATCAGGTGTAATAGCTATACATACAATTATTCCAAATGCTGAAAGCTGATTGATTAGCTCAAGTTGTTAGAGTGATTGTCTAGCAAATTGAATGTTGTGATTCAAATCCAGCATGATGAAATCTTTTTCCCCTCATCTCTACACAAGAATTTGGACAAACGGACAAACAGACACAGCACGTATTTCAGTAAAAATTGACGCTTGGTTAGAGGTAATTTTTTTGCACCACCCATAGCCTAATGTAAGCAAATTAGATAACAGCAACTAAATACTTGTTTACCAAATCGATGTGTTTCCCGTTTTCAGCCCTACAAGTGACCGTCACAAAGACTCTGAGGCAATATGATGTCGGTGTGATATCAACTGGAGGTATATTTGGGCTCACTGTACCACCTAGGGCTGATGACTTCACTACCAGTGTCTTTTGCCCTGGCTCTTGTACACGCAAGGTAAAATAGTTTCATGTTCACTTGTAGAAAATAAGGCATGCTTAAAATTTCATTTTACAGCAAAATAATTCGAATTGCGTTTTTTTGTCATCATATCATATTCACCCCTTTACTGCTTAAAAATAAATGTTTGTAGTTGGTTAAGCAAGATTTAAAAGTGTTCGGGGCTTTCTTGCACGGACATCTAGCTGCACGTCAGGTAATAGCAAGACAATTCCGAAATGGTACTGAGGTGAGAACTATAGATGAGGACAGGCATTATGACTTCAACTATCAGCAATACAGGGTGTTTAAGACACCGATTGATTTAAAACCCGTAAGTGTGCTCAGCTTGTATTTTTACTGTTCACACAAGCTTGACCTAGCTTAATTTATATTTTAAAACTTTTTAGCAACCATTTTTGGAACACAGTCTGAACAAAAAAACTGCATCTACTACACCGCTATCAACATAATAATTTTTATGCGTGTGTCGGTGTGTCCACTCAATAAACAAATGTTTGTAGGGAGACGATGTGATGGTTCAGTGTCATTATAACACGGAGGACAGGACCAAGATGACTTACGTGAGTCTTACTATTCTCTTTACGCTGTTGATCTTGCGCTACTCAGAGCTACAGGTGTAGCAGATCCACCCATGGCACTCGCATCAATGTCTATTTGTTAGCCTTCGGCCTGTTAGCATCAGACAAAGGCCATATCTTGATTTCTCGCTGCTGATGTAATCCTCAAGCAGCAACAGCTTGAGTTTTAACTCCAGCTGTTCATATTGTTTGAATTTATGTCTGATAGTCAGCCCCTCTCACAGACCCCTCCTACCCGCCCACCACAACAACCTTACACACCCCTATCCTTTTAATGTCAATTTAAAGCGTAGGTCCTCATTTTTATCTAACATTATCTTATGAGCGTATTAAACAGCTCTGTATAGCTAGTCATATCTAGTTCTGTTCTGGACAAGAATAAACACTGAATGGTGACCAGCAGTGTCTGTCTGTTAGTCTTTCCCTAGTCAAACGCCTGACACTTACTACACAGTCTACACTCTGTTTCTGCGGCTTTTTTATTATCATGTGAAGTGCTCACCTTTCATGGTTTGTCTAGCTTGTGCTTCAGAGTCAACTTGGGGTGCTTAGCTTGTGCTTCAGAGTCAACTTGGGGTGCTTAGCTTGTGCTTCAGAGTCAACTTGGGGTGATCAACTCATGCTTCAGAGTCAACTTGGGGTGCTTAACTTGTGCTTCAGAGTCAACTTGGGTCGATTAGCTTGTGCTTCAGAGTCAACCTCGGGGTGGTTAGCTTGTACTTTTGATGCAGCTTTGGGTGGTTAGCTTACGTCTTACTGCTTTCTTAGTCAAACCCTAGCTATATTTTGCACCTTATAAAACCCTCTACCTGACAACATTGCGGGATTTGCTAGCCAGTCATGAACAAGGTTCAATAAGAAGCTAAAATATCATTACCCACTTGGTGGCCAATGATTTTTTAGCCCTTCTACACCTTGTAATTACTACCAATCCTGTTCAATATTATGAATTGCAAAGATATTGCTGTATTACAAAAGAGAGCCATTAGATACTCAAAAAGAAAATGTTTGGACTAAACTTTTTAGAAGTTTCAACATCAACCATCAAAATTGCTGACAACGAATCAGCACCCACCTCACACTTACAGTTGATGTACATGTATGTTGCAGGGTGGCCTGCCAACTAGTGCTGAAATGTGTCTTACCTACCTCTACTACTATCCTGCGCAAGACATCTCTGACTGCTTCACTATGCCTGGTTGGGCTGGATTTGGCCCAGACATCACTCGCCGCTACCTCAATGAGCAGCTCGGATACCCAAAGAGTAGCATGTAAGAGTTTTATTGTATTTTTCTATATAAACGTGAAACTATTCACGAGTAGTAGATAAACAGTTATGTTCTTTTTTAAATTTGTGTCAGCTATAGTTTTAAATGTCCATCAGTTTGATATGCCTAGTATTTAAAATCCAAATTTTTTAAAAACTGCTCAAAGTGAAGGAATGGCTGCCATACTAAACAAAAAGTAGGTCAAGGACATCTCACAATAATAACTAGAAATACACTTTAAGATTCCAATCATTAAATCTATTGAGTATTGAGACAAAATGCAACAGAACAAGAAACTCTGAGGTTATTGCCGGGTTGAGGGGGTGACTTTTATAAAACAGATATAAAAATGAGATTTCATAGTGATAAGGATTGGGTGTACATTCATCTAGTATCAGTTTTCCTGTTATGAAACTGGTGTTCGAGTATAAACTGAGACTGTCAATGGAAAGAAGTCGCATTATAATAAGATTTTGTTGATTTATTGATAGCAAACTTTTAATAATTTTGTAGGGGAAACATGGATACAACATCATTGCTAGCCAAGCTCACTTCCGATGGCTTTTGGACCAAAGAAAAAATAAAAAAACTTCAAGATGACCATCTGACATTCTTGCACAAGCCGATATGTTTTGACAATGCCAGGAGATACCAGGTAAGCAAAAGCTGAAAAATCATTGCTGTCGATAATGATCTCCTAGCATCAGTTTGATGAAACAAAGTTTGAAGTAATTTACTAAATACATAAAACAAATCTCTGATAGCCTAAGCCCCATCATATGCGCACAAGTTACACTACACTACCGAGCTGTATGCATACCATGCCAACCTGCTGGTGGGAACTTTTCTCTAATTTTCTTACTTACATAACTTCACATCGCTGCTGAGCAACAACACAGCATGAACATCTCCCAACAGTTGTTCAACATTTATATAGCTTTAGCACTATTGTGAGTGCATCATTGTGTATAGATAGATCAAAGGAAATGATATGGTTAGTTGCAAAGGAAACAACCATGAATTTTGCAAACACAGTTGAACTTTTCAATGCTGAAATAGAAAATTCATAATCTTGTTTTATCTAGTGAAATATTATTGGCTCATCACTGACCAGCCGATTAATGAATACCCAATAATATAAAATAAATGTATATAAGCTGCCAGTTTTTGCATTTCGTACAAGTTCTGTATGTTGTACTACTGCTTATTTTGTTAAATAGAACATCGGCTCAACTTATGGAGCTCCTAAGGCCGCTCAGAAAGCTCCAGCCAAAAGAGAGTTTGAGGAAGACTGCTCTAAAGCAGCATCCAAAGCACCGAATTCAATTGTTGGATAAACCTTGATTTTTGTTGGTTGTCTTCATCGACAAGTTGGCAATGATTTTATACCTTCAAGATACATTTGTAACAAAAATACATTTTTATTTTTAAAATAAAGTGTATTCCAATTTTTTTTACAACAGACTTATTTACATTGCCACTAGCTTTGTGTGACTGGAAAAAGTTGGAAATTAAGAGCAATACTGGCTCTAGCAATTTTGTCAGCATTTCCGAATGTTAGTAAACGCGTGTCGCATTTCTAGAATTTTCTTCACAACCATTTGCTATTTTGTAACTTCCCTTGTTTGTAGTAACTCTGTTCAAACCTTTTCACATGCATCTGTGAAAATGATATAGCACTACGGCTAGTAACAGCGAATTGAACAGACAATATACATGTGCATGTTTTGGTACCCTGCAAATGCCACTGGATTAGAATATCGTTATTTCGATAGTATTACTTGATGGTAAGTCTCAGATGTTAGATACAAACTCCATCAAGCAAGCAGAGTCTACCAGAAGCTGTCTTCATAAAGCTCGTTGTTATACTTGATATTTTCCTTCAAAATAACAAGTGCTGATAGTTGCCACATTAGTAGTTTCCTCAATTCCTTAAATGTTACTCCATTCTTGTTGACTATTTGGTAGCTTGTAGGCATTTTCCATAGATGTATAAACCTTATATATCTATGGCATTTATATATCTATGGCATTTTCCTATTGATTTTTCAAAAGTGAATGAACAGTCACACAAAGCCCATTTTAGAGGTGACATCTTAAATTTTACTTATTAGAAAATAAGTAAAATTTTTTACTCACTTTGTGGAGCCATTTTATGATGCAAGAAACGTTTCACGCACACCTTCATAAACTAGTCATTTTCAGCTGACTTGTGAGAGCAAAATGGTTTACATCCTAGATTAGTAGCCTAAGTGTATATATGGATGAGCACTATGCTAGAAAGTGTAGTTTATTACTTGTGTCTCAATCCATCTACAAGTTTGTTACTTGTGTTTCCACCTATAAAACGGCACTCTCCTACATAACTTTGTATTTCTATTTACAATGATATAGACACAGTTTACAGCATAAGAAATGGAGGACTGTTACTCTAGCTAGTGTGCAATGAATGATTGACACACGACTGTCGGACTTTTCCTTATCAAGCAGCCTATGTTTTTAGAATAAATTTTTTAGGGATCGCAAAAGCGAATATGATTATATTCCTATAAGTTCACCAAGCTAGACAATGTTGGAAAGCAACTAGCAATAAGAAATACAGCTTACAGACCTCATAAAATATTAGCCAGAGTATTACCCTGAACATTAGTGCTTGACATCGACAAATGGATAACTTTGAAAAGTATTTCAAGATAATTGAGCATAATTATACAATTATTAATAATTATACAAAAAAAGATAAATTAAGGTCAGTACCATATATTTATATCTCCGCAGTTTTATTTGCAAATAAATAAAGATTGAAAGAAATACAATGACATGAAGAGGTGCTCAAAGAATACAATTTGAGGAAAGAAGTTGTTGCAATGTTATGAATTATGACAACTGACGAGATATAACAATAACAGAAATTGATGACATACTGCGGCAGACCACCGGTCTTGAAGCTTCGCACCTCCATGAAATGTTACCTTACACGCATGCAGGGATTTACCTACATGTATAACAGTAAATGGACCACTAATAAAATGATCAAAAATAGAGCACAACTCCCCAATTTATTTCTCTACCAACAGCCCGAGTGACAAAGATACACATTAAGGATACGAGTACTTATAACATATAGATGAGCTACAGATCATGGAATAAGTTACAATAGCTGCTATCTTAATTATCTGATCCAAAGCTGCACAAATTGATGTACATGTAAAACCTTAAAGCCTAGACTAGGCAGACCTAGGCAGACGCCATTGGTGTGCTTGCTGCAGCAGGTGTTATATGCTTGTCATAGTTGACTAGTCGCCTGCCCACCAGGTACCTACAATAACGGATACAATGAAAACACAAAACAAATAGAATTTTATGTAAAATATATGCAACAAACTTGAAAAAAAACAAGAAATGGCTTGTCATTTGATGGATATATACTAAAATACATACGAGTAAGAAAGACTCGATACCTACTTGTCATTTTTTATATGCTCATAGAGCTTTTTAAACTGCTTGAAATTAAAGATGATTAGTGTGGTCATGCAGAATAGAGTGAAGACGGAAGGATATATCCTCCTGTAAAGCTGGATTTCTCCTTCAAATGTCAAACCTTCAACAATCCAAATCGCACTAGTAAATACAACGCAAGCGCGACATCTTTGAATAAGGTAAAGCGGCAATTATTAGACGTCTGCATATAAAGAGTGATTAGTAAGCAAAGGAATGGTTGACCAGCAGGAAGAGAGGAGCTAGTGACAACCACTAGGAGAGAAATACCAGTTACTAGTGTAAGATGACAAGTACTGTCAACTAGTACAGGGTAAGCAGTGCAAGTCACTAGTATAAGATGAGAGGTACCAGTAACTAAAGTGATTTGAGAGGTACTAATGAATAGTAAGAGGTGAAAATCTCTAATGACTGTTTTAAAATGAGAGGTACTATTGACAGGGGTCGGCAACCTTTTCCACTCAAAGAGCCATTTGGACCCGTTTTCCACAGGGAAGAACGCAGTGGGAGCCACAAACTCCCTTCAAAATTAAAAAAAAACTACATGTAATGTTTTTGTTTGACTTTTAATGCTTTTATACCATTTTTACACCATAAAATAAAAAGGTGTGGCATGTATAATGATTTAACTGCTGAGAAAACCAAATTAAACCTTTGCAAATAACAATAAAATAGCTAATAATAACTTGAACGTAACGTGAAAATATTACGTTGTTTTGAAGGTTACTTTCAAGAAAAATTGCAGCTTCATGTTAATTCACTCCTTTTAACAAAATGCCGAACTTAAATTACATATTAAGCAAACTGGTAGTACAGTCTCATCAGCAGTGAATGCAAACGAATCAGCCCATGTAGGATTAAATGTTCTATTTTCCTCCGTCACTTTTCTTTTCTCAGTATTCGCCTCAGTTTGCCTACCCGGGGTAAAAAAAATCAACAGGTGTCCTGCCGTCTGGTGTAATTTTGGTGATTTTATTGGCGCATAAATAATGACACATAACAAGCAACAATGTTTGATTTTTCACCATAATTTCAATTTTTTAAATTATATTACAAAATCTAGTGATAAAACTTTTATACTTTTATGAATTACTTGGCATATGGTAAAAAACGGAAAAAGAAACAAAAAGGAAAAGAGGATGAGAGAGCTGCAGCGAGGGGATGAGAGAGCCGCATGCGGCTCCGAAGCCACGGGTTGTTGACCCCTGGACTAATACAAGGTGAGAAGTACAAGTGACTGGTACGAGGTGACAAGTACTAGTAATTAGTAAGACTCATACATTGTATAAGGCAAGATGCACTAGTAACTAGTGTTAAACAAAAGGCAGTAGTGTGTAGTAAGTGGTGAGAAGCACTGTTTAGTGAGAGAGCTACTAGTGACTCATACGAGGTCAGAAATATTAGTGATCTGTGAGATGTACTAGTGACTAGCATGAAATAAGTAAATTCACAGCGCAGAGTGATATGAGTCATGCTGAGTCTTACTGAAGAATAAAGCATAAAAACAACTTGGGAAGATCCAGAACCAGGACATTCGGCTGCAGAACTAGAAACACACTTCCTACACTTCTTTCCCAATCAAGTGTGAAATTCTGATGCAGCTTTCATCTTATAAACATAACATTGCTAAATTACCAGCTTATCCAGTCACATATAGCCTGTTTTATAAATGCTTTTTACACACTCAAAAAGTGAAAAAGGAGCAGGTGTCTTAAACTATAACTGTCACGAACAACTTTTATCGTATTTACAAGGTAAATCAGACACGCTAATTCCGATTTTGTACTCAAAATAAAGATTAGTCCACTAACCTTCAAAGTCATTTAGGCTTTTTTAAAGCGTTTCAATATTCGTTTCGAAAACAACACAGTCGGCATTACAAGCTCCGCCCATAAATATGTGACGAAACCTAGCTTTTTCAGGAACGGAAGTTAGGAATGTTTAGTCCGATTTAGAATAATAGGGATGGGTGTCTTAAAACCGACTATTATCTAAATCCAGCCTGTAAAATAATTTAAGTTTTTTATGAAAGGTATATAAACTATTTAAAATTGCTCGTAGCTTGTTACATGACGTTTAAATGGGCTGGACGCCGAGAAAAATGAGCTCAAAAAGCGCGGTTTTATCACAAGCTAGCGTTGTTATCGCGCTTTTCTAAATATGCAATGTTAAATAGCTCATCTACCTTTCAGAAAAGACTGATATTATTTTTAAGGCTGAATTTAGATATTAATGGATTTTAAAACACCCATCTCTATTATTCTAAATCGGTCTAAACATCCCTACGTAACTGCTGTTCCTAAAAAGCTAGGTTACATCACGTATTTATGGGCGGAGCTTGTTATGCCGATCGTGTTGTTTTCGAGACCGATATTAAAACGCTGTAAAAAGCCTTCATTACTCTGAAAGTTAGTGGACTAATCTTTATTTTGATTACACAATTGGAATCAGCGTGTCTGATTTACCTAGTAAATACGATAAAAGTTGTTCATGACAGTTATGGTTTAAGATAGGAGCCCAAGATGTTCATCCTCACACACAGAGCACAGCCTAAGGTGCTTTATTTCTACCATATCTGCAAGCTGTGTGCTAGAGTCAGCAAATGGCAGCATATCAATAAGGAGCGCGAGGAAGAATATCAATCAACACGCTGCCTTACTGAAGCTGCCCAAACTTCTCCAATGTTTTGATAGCTAGTATCCTACGTTTTATATCTTGTGATAACAATTCGTGTAAACGTTGATATGAGAAGATTTATAAAACATGAATTTCAATGTAGCTAATGAAAGCAAGGGAATATTTTTCAAAAGTGCACATAGTAATCATTGTTTGTAATAAAAATAGCAGAATTTTCATGACAACACATAAAATTTAACAAAAACATATTTCCAAAAGAGTTTAAATAGATGGGATTTCCGTGGTCATTTTAATAACTTTTATCATCACCGATAACCGCACTGTATACAGTGCATACATAAATGCAGCCTCATCATCATCTTATGAAGACATGACCAGAGTTGAGTTAAGTTTGGACTCCTAGACAAATAATATTCTTTCATAAACATGCCAGCCAGCAGTACCTATGAAGAACCGAGGTAAACAGGTTTTTAACAGAATGATGGATGTGATGTACATAGAATGCATGTCTTTACCTAGACAACCTACATGATTGTCAAGGTATACATTCCACAAATAGTCTAATATCTGACTTCTATATACAGCCTAATCGAGACCAGGTGGAAAGTACTCTTGTACGCAAGGAGACAATGCTCATAGCCTGATTACCTAGGTAAGGAACAATAGACTTGCTGAAAGCGTAAGGAATTGCCAAGGTGAGTCCGAGTAGAAGAATCACAGGCAGGCATAAATTCTGCAGCACATCCTTCAGGTTGAGGTTCCAGAGACCGTTGTTATAGAGCTGTAAGTTATTACATTATATTATACAGTTGTAATGTTAAATCAGAAAAAGTAGATACTTCTAGCCTCATGAGTAACGAGTCTGTAAGGAATGAATGCTATTTCGGGAAAGTATCTCTTGAGCAAGGTCAAGATTGAGAACTACCACTAGTTCATATAGGGTAGACGTTAATGTCCATCCAAATTTCCTACCACTGGGTTTTTTAAAAACAAAATACAATCCAGTGAGTCAGCCCAATACAAATCGCCAAGCAGTAAGAAAAGAATTACCTGTTCCACATTGCGTCTCAGCCACCATTGAGGGCCCATCATTGTCAGACCACAAATGATCTTTGTATGCAGCACTCCGAGAGCCCAGTTCTGCAAGGCGATATATATGATAAATGATCTAACTGACAAAAATACATTAAAAAAAGCAAGTTAAAAGAATCAGCATAGAGCACATACCTGCCATGGAAAAAAGACTGGTGATTGGTCGAGAGGTACCCTCAGAGGCACAACAAGAATCTGATCAAAAAGCAGCCCGATAAGAAGAGGAACAACTCCAACAAGAAGAACCGTCAGAATCAACACCTTGTTACCCTAGAAAAGAGCAAGAGAAGCTGGTCAATTTCTGACTATGTAGATAACTCAAAGGTAAACAACAGGAGCAGAAAGAGACTTCCATAATGCACATGAAAAGGACTTGAGAAGATTTTAAACCGTTCCAGGATTGCCGTCGTATAGCGAAAATGTCTTATAGAGGGGTATAAAAACTTATGGTAATTATATAATGAAAACATTCTCTGGTAAAAATCATCAAAATTTTATATAAATACTATACATGTTAAAGCACATAAATTACATAATGTTTTTATCATATATTTCAATACATCAGAGTCTTGGCTTTCGAACGAGCCATTGTTTGACATGGTGAGACAGACCTTGGTTGGTGTTTATAGGATTTCCCCAGAGCTCTGCCACAAAAATGTTCAATGGGATAGGCTCGAAAATTGTGACGTAACAATTTTCATATTCGGTGTTGTGTGCTCTTACCACTTATTTTATTGCTTACCGCTTATATTTATCAACTACAATAATGACGCTAGCGGCAGGCGAAGGTAGGACAACTTCAGAGAACCAATGAAGATGACAAAGGAATCAGTGTCATTAGCTCACCATGTACAGATTATTTCTATGATAAATAACTCAGGTTCCAAGCACCATACTGTTTTCCCGATGATATTATGCATTAGCCCTCTCTTTTTATTATGACGTTGAGGGGCACGACTGAGACTAATTAATTTCAAGCATTGGGAGATCTCGCGAAAGTGTGATTGACATATAGTCCTAGGGCCACGCAACTGCAGGTCACAATTTAATCAATGTGATCTCATTACCTTTATCAACGACAGTATATTTATTGACGCATAATTAATTAACCCAGAACATGTGTTTGTACTGGTCGGGCGTTAGCACGATCCCTGGGCAGTGTTGATTATCTAGAATCCTAGTTTATTATTAGCGCTCTCTGGGTTTAACGCACTGATTGTCACAGAAAAGCGCAGCCTCAATGGCAGCGAAAGGGATCGACTACTCTAAGGCTAAATAATAATTATGACATCACATTGTGGTAACCGCAACCAAGTGTTTTTTTATTGGAGGACATACTTTTGACACCCTGTTTTTCATAGTTCTATTATTCTTTGTGTATTGAATATAGGCTCATTCGAAAGCCAAGACTCTTATGTATTGAACCATATAATAAAAAAATTATATTATCTATGTGCTTTAAGAACTAGTAACTTAAATAAATTTAGCTTACTAAACACACACTTAAATGTAAGTTTTAGTATATATACATGTATGTACATATTTTAAACTATTTTACTGAACCCCAACTTTTACATTGCTAATATTTTTTCACCTATCGGTTTCCGGCCCCTTTTCACTATAACTCTTGACTGTTTCCATTCAACCTAATTCGACTAGAAGGCCCAAACAATGCTGTTTTCGTAATGAAATAAATTTTTATTAGTAGATTAAGGTAAGTTGTTTGATCTCTGATCCTCTATTTGAAAGCATCGCAACTCCAAATTTGCTACTAGTTTTGAAGGGAAATATTACGTACTACTTATCTTCACGCGAGGAATACCGAACTGAGAAAAATTGGCCATGATATTTCTTTCAGGCGCTGTGAGAAGGTTTTCAGTGAACAGAATATCGGCATTTTTGTTATTTCGACATAATAAACACACATAAGCCAACTTTGAATATCGAGCGATTTTTTGATGAATTCGTATGGCGAAATAAGGTTCATATGAGGGTAAAAATCCTGTGTTTTACTTTGTAAGGCAAAAACATTGTATAACAGGGTCATTGCAGCCCAAGGGTGCACTGTACAGACAGCAGAGGTAGCTACTTCACTGTACACAGACATTGATATTATGTATTAAGTATATGCATTACCATAGTTATCCATTCCTTTAACTTGAAACAAAGATTATTCCAGCCGAGCGGAATCCACTGAGAAAAGATAACAGCCCCCCGTAAAATCAGCCAGCAGACATAAAGACCACAGGCCGCGGTGTAGAGCTCATGAACTTTCGTCTCTGGCATCCAGACGTTCATGAGCTTTCTTCCAATGAGCACTGCAATACCATCGATATACGTAAAATTTTGTTGATACACAGATATAAACAACTGGCAGAAGTAAACCTGACCTTATCAAATGAATTCTCTATGAGAAAAGCTGCCATGACAGCATACATGTACAAAGACAGAAAACTACTATCCCAACCATCAACTCTTCTTACATTACAAATTGACTCGGAGTATACAAAACCTCTAAAGATACAGTTTAGATGATTGAGTAGTCCAAGACGATCATCTAGTTGATACGAGGTTAAATAATCAAACACTGCCAAACAGGGAGCCCTGTGCAAGTGGCTGTTAAAAGCTGTGATGGAGAGTTAGGAGAACTTACTCTATTGCATCACTAAGAGAGTTGTGTCAACGCTGGGTTATCTATTTTATAAAAATGTATACTGCTCTCAAATATTGTACACCCGGTGTGAAAACTAATTAATGTTCTTTCACCAATCTGATAGTTCAATTTAAGGTATGACAACATGAATGAACACAGACTAAAGAAAGCAAAACAACAAATAATTGCCAAGACCTTCCTTGCATCCTCTGAGAGCAGCTTTTTTGCAACATAAGCTCATGTAGCTGTAGAACATGGGCTATTGGTAAACCCTAAGTAGCGAAGCGGAATTTTCATAACTTTCATTAAAAGCATATTGGTGAGGCCTCAATGCCATACTTTGGGCCATATATACTATCCTACACAAACTACTATGCACCCAACAGTCAATGTAGTCATTAACTACTAAACACTTTTGAGGGAAATGAATAAATACAAGGTAACAGCTATGATAGGATAGAGATTACCTGGTAAGATTAAAGAGATGACACTGGCTAAAAACAGACTGAAGCATGTCAGTATCACGAGCGTTATCACCTACAAGACAAATCAAGTACACATTTATAAACATCGATATACAAATATAAACGTGATGATAAAACCTGTAATGTGTATACTACACAATTGGTAATAGGATACAGATAGCAATAGATAGCAAAGGAGAAAATGGGATAATAAAAATGAGGAAGAGGTAGTGACAATTAAAATTTCTGAAAGGATATACTGTGCAGGAGAGAGATAGTTCATCTGATGAGCATGGGACTCCGGGTTAACAACATAACGATAAATAACAGCTGTGACTCACTATTATAATAGTCGACTTGTTATTTTACTAGTAACAAATTGTTGTGTAATAATTCAAATATTTGCAATTCTTTATTAATGTTATTTGCTGAAATCTCTCGCTACTAGCAATGCCATGCTTTGCAAATGCCTACAAATGATTAAGCTGATACCAGAACATTACAAGTTTGATTTGTTTACACGCATATATTTCAAGAAAACACCAGTGACAAAGAAACTGTATATACCATGGTGACCTTCTAGTCTCCAAGATATCTCCATGAGTAACACATCAGCAAGGAATGATATTTTGAGAAAGTATCTCTTCCAAGGTCATTTAGCTTAGTAGTAGGCGGGCATATCTAATCATTTCTCGAGCTATCCCCCATCAAGGTGGTGCGCCTATACAGAATGCTGCCTCCAAAGGAAAGTCTTCTCCAGGGTTCAGGCGGATCATTAATGAGGTTGACGTACCAAACAACGGTGGTGAGATAATACCACCATATGGTATAGGGCAAAAAAAGGAGACCGGCAGCTTTATCTACCCTATAATAAAATGAGTAGACCCCGGATGATAGCAGAGAGCAGAAAAAACTATGACGCAAAGCCAAAGGCCAGTTTTTTTGATTAAAGAAGAGAGGCCGCCAAAGAAAGTCCAAGAAGAGTTGCACTCCACAGAATGTGAGTGCAGGAGGTGCTAACTGAGAAGAGGCGACGCATTGGTGAACGAGATAGGACGCTACGCCAACAGATGTGTGCAAGACACTGAAACAGAGATTGATATGCCTTCCAAACACATCCCAAAAAGGTCTACGAATAGCATCCAAATACCAATTATACTGGTCCCTTCTGATGATGAGGAGGTGGGTTATCGAGGTACAGTGGGGGATCACTTGGAAAGCTAACACATCAGCTGCTTGTTCTAGCAGTAAATTCCTGTCCAGTTTTTCAGTAGCCATTTCGCAACTCGGCATTCCATGAGGCACTCACATGCACAGCATTTTATGCATGGCATTTTATTTAGCAGAATTGCAAACATACCAGATGCATAAGCCTAGTAGTTGAGTACATACCAAATACTGACAAGAAATGTATATAAATAATGACAGAATAGAAATAAGTATACACGTACATGTAGGTAAAACAATTATGAAAGAGAGATGAATAGGCAAGTTACATTGTACATCTCAAGCTAGGCGTGTTGCTTAACTAAAATTATTTATAGCAATGGCATTTAATCGAGGCAAGTATAATTTGTATGTCAGCAATGTAAACAGGGAAAACCAAAAAATTAGGTAGTCAGTAGATATACCATGGAAAAAACAAAGTCAGTAGATATGCCATGGATGAGATAATGAGATAGAAAGATGATAAGTAGAAGAGAAAGGAAACAAGTATATACAGGTATGGTGAAAGGAGCATGTTTGTAATTTGTTTGAGAAATGTTTGTACAGTAAACTGTCACGACATTATAAAGACATTGGACTGATGAGGCTGATGAGATTTGACATACATGTATAACTATACTAACTAAACAATTACCAATTTTTATAAATGATTGAGACGTTTTGTTGAAATTTTACAAACACTCCCGAAGGACTAAAAGTGAGCAAATCAACAAAAAATATTTGTAATATCAAGATGGACGAAAGGTAACTAAACACAAAAAATCCAAAATAAATTGTTTTAGTAATTTAGTACATAAAAATGTGGTTTTAATCGTAAAAACACCTAGTTAAACAATCAACTTAAAATATATATGACAATCTCTAATAATTATTTTATTTTGCAGCGATCAGAATAAGCAAAGGATGAACACATTACTCAAACCTAACTTTGTTAAATAAACCATGCTCTGCTGATGTAGTCATCAGATATACTAGCCCAATACACATGTTGGAGTTACATCTATGACAGGTACTAAAAAACTAGACAGCAAATGGTTGCCTACTGAGTAAATCGACCAATCGCAAGATTAAAACCCTTGATGGTTTGCTGTGACAGACTTGTAGCACCACTACAATCTTGTCTTCAATGCCGACAGATGGCAGTGTTTTGGGGATTTGATGAGTTAATAAAAGTGAATGAGGGTTGTAGACAAACAAGAGTAGGAGTTACACAAGGCCAGCACAGAAAAGTGATGAAATTCACACCGTTATAAACAAAATTGTTGAAAAAAAAACTAGTAAGTGTGATACCGATGAGCAAAACAAAAAAAGTTACTCACCCTCAAATGAAAATATTCAGGCCTGCAGTAGGCTTGAAAGCCAGATGGACCTTGGACATTCAGAAGTGCTTGGTGGGCTTCACCCACGGCTACAACAGGCTCCGCTGCTGCCCCTAGATTAGCATTTCCCCACCTCACAGGCTCGTTAGGGTCTCTGACAATGCGCTCAGCAGGCTAAAACATACCGTGTAACCTTAGCTATTATCTATGGCATTTCCACAGAAATGCTTAACTTGTACATTGGCTATTAGGACTTGTGAGACCAATGTAAGAATTCATATGACTAGTTGGAATATAAGAAAAGCTGCTACCTGGGTTGCCATGTATCTGCAGATAACAAACAGAGAGATGTTTGAACATGAAAAGGAAGACCATGCATTCAATGAAGAACATGAAAAAACTCGAGGATACTTTACCTTCCCAGAGAGGTCTTCGGTACCAAGAAGATAAGACTTAAGATCCAACAGCCATGCAACGGCATTACTCCAATAGACAACGAGATTCTTAAGCCAAGTTCTTGTGTGACCCTGATCGAGCAGCGATGGAAGGACAACCTGGAGAAGCAGAAGCTCGAGAGTGAGCTCACTAACGGGTGCATCGCTACAACAAAGATGAACACGCTTGGATAATTAGGGGTGCTCTTACAAATCGATAGCATATAACTACATGCATTATATAACACAATAAAAGAACGCATTCAAGTCTTGAGTAGGTAATGCCTGAATAAAACAGGTAACACTGACTGGCATCTCTTACAAAAAATTACATTTCAAGCTTATCAAGAATATATATACTTCAAAAGAAGCAATTGATGTATCTTGGTGATGCTTTAATAGTATCACTTGTGTGATACTCGATATGGAGCTAGGCTTGTAAGTATAGGTTAAGACTTACTTTGAGAGGGCCATGTGGTAGGGCAAGAAGCCAGTGAAGACAACTCTAATGAACCGGATAGGCAGCCAAAGCATGAGCATAACTGTGAAGCCAAATATTAGCAACGAGAGGACAAATCTGCGAGTGTGTCTGTAGACATTAATGTGTACCATCTACAAGTATTGAAAGCGGTCTGGGAACCTGGAGGAATGTGCAACAGAAGTTCATAACTTTTATGCTTATCTCTTGCAAGCTTGTAACTTTTAAATGATAACTCTTTTATTTAATCCTAAAACTAATGTTTGCCTGCTTTGCCAAGTTTTTTTTGCGCAATGGCATATTCACGTGATGCAATTTGCTAAGCGATAGTTTGTATAATCTGATAGCAAATGTCAAAAAGTTGCGAACAATTCTGTTTGAAAATAATCAAGTTATTTAGTAACATATAATAGGGCTTACATTAAAATCAACTCACAAAATATTTTTAATAAAAAAACAAACACTTTCAATAAATGTTTTATAGTAGGTATGCCTCGGAGTACGAATACATACCTCATGAATAGGATTGAATTCAGGGTCATTGACATTGCGGAGGAAGAAGAGAACGCCTGGCCTCAGAACCTCTCGGAGTAGAAGAATGAAGGAAGCAAAGTAAAAAACATAAACCATTCCGATGAGCCAATGAGCAAACATGATTGTCCCTGGCGCTTCTTTGAAACTTTCCATTCTTAAACTCAGCGTGGCATTGAACATAGGCTGCAAATGCCAGAATATAGCGCATGATGCAATAAACATTAAAAATTCACATGTCAAGTACAGGTACAGGTACAGTATACGCATGCAATGTAATGATGGCTTATAAAGAAGTATTTTTGCGTGTTGAGTGTATGACTAGGACTCACCAGGCTGCAGATGTCAAGCCACCACCCACAGATGAGAGGGAACAGACCGATCTCAGCAACTATCAGTATTGAAACCTTTACAACGATATAACAGAGTCCGGCAGCCATCCTTATCCTGCAATAGTCAATTTACAGCTGTCAGAAAGTTAATGCTGGTAAAGCCAGCCCTCACACCTGGCTGAGAGGCTTCATATTACAAGGGTGAATGTATAAACCAACAGCTAGAAGATCGGTGTTGAGATGAATGCGTGTGTAAGAAAGAGGAAGTAGAATCGTGTGAGAGAGCCAATAAGATGCTTACTTTTGTAGCCTCACCAGACCTAGAATAGTGTGTAGAAGCACGAGACAGATGGCGACCATGACATAGCCAACCATGGTTGTAAGAACTCCTTCAAACTTTGAAGATTCAGCGACAGCTGTCATACGAAGTCCATTAATAGTCCACTGGCCAATATGGTATGGACAGAAAGCTGCAGAAACAGGAAGCAGAGAGAAACTTGAAACATTTTCAGTCAAACAACCCAACTGCTCAGTGAGTTTTATTTATTCTCATACTCATTGCTGCGGTACTTACCAAATATGAGAACAAAAAGTGTGTTGAGTGATATGACCCAGAAAACATGTTCAAGGAAAACTAGCGAGCCATCTAAGCCAAGAAGTCTCTCCCAAGTCAGCTCTTCAGGAGCTCTGTCCCAGCCCATCGGATTCCAGTTGGCTTGATTATCCACAGGAGCCTGTGGTTGAGGCGCTACATCTCCAGGACCATTTTCATCTTGACCATCATCCTCCTCAACCTCCTCCTCATCTATGTCTACCCAACCGTCTTCAAACTCTGCAGGCTCACCATTCGGTACAGCCGCCTCAGGCTGGTCACCAGCAGGCCTTCCTTCATTCTGTAATGTTTGTTATCCTTAAAATTCAAAGTGCCGACAGCAGACACACACATGCACGCACACATACATATAAACATGCATATACCTCAGCAAACAAAGTCTGCCGAGTTTAACTTCGACTTAGTACAGTTAGAATGAATGATTGGACTTGATCAAAAATCGCCATTCTGAAAATTATAATAATATACAACATAATATGATGATCTGCCTCTGTTCACTTTACAGCCCCGTAAACTTTACAATTAAAATTAAATTAATCAATTGAAATAATCCAATCAAATTTGATTGGGTTATTTGAAGGTGTTAAACTAAATAGAATAAAGAAAAGCTTAATGAGCAATAGGCAATAAAAGTTGCAAACAGGTGATTCTATAGATCCTGTCAATAAGTCACCGGCTTAAATGCATTAAATCACTTTCCTCTGTTGAGCTGACAACAGATACATTAAACCTTAATCGTTCAAAATTGAAAAAAGTTCTCTAGTACTAAAAATACAGTTAAAGTGAAAAAATCATAAGCACATGCCTCCAATTGATTGGTTGAAGGGTTGTTCTGTAGCCAATCCGGGATGCCTCCATGAACAAGTTGTTCTCTCAACCACACGAGACTGATGAAAATGCATAGAGAACAGAAGACAACAAACGTACCTTGTAGCGCATCCGTTCCAATGTTCTCACTAAAACGATTCAAGGCAACCTTGAAGAAATTATCAACTGTAAATACGCGTTGCTATAGAGAGATTAAAAAGTAGAAGTACTTACGTAGAGAGCATATCAAGCGGTAAGGTCAGTAATGTGCTAACTGAGCCAGTAAAAAGACAGCGACAGATTCTGCCTACAACTCAAACCAGGAAAGATTAAAGCCAATGAAGCATAAAACTTCTAGAAAACTAACAAGTGTAATAAAGTTGTATAATAGAGAGATGTTAAAATACTCACATGCAGTAAGTGGCACGACCCCGAGCCACGCTATAGCTACCAATGTATAGTGAAACCAGTACTTTAGTCCTTTTACTATACTCTTGAGCAGTCCACTCATGATGTCAAATAAGGGCAGCCGCTGAGGCATGTCAGCAGCATATACTGTAGGAAGTCAAAATATCAGACACTAGATCAGCTAACAAAAACAACTATTGTATCGAACAAAATATTTATAACAATTGAAGATGTAAAACTTAATCATTACTATACCTTGTATGTATGAATGCTAAAAACAAGAATTATACTCAACCTACCATACTTAAGTTTACAAATAATGGGGTTACATAATTGTTACATTATAATGGCTTAAATATAGCTGGGAATATTATAATATGCCATGAGAAGTATATACAGAAGAAGCGTGGAAGGTAAGGAGCGATTGCAAGGCATGTATGTAGCAAAACAGGGTATAAAAAGCATCATCTAGCAAAGTGATGATATGATATAGTATTAAACAAGCACATCTAAATGTATGTATCGATAAACGAAACTCTCAAACGCCAACTTACTGGGTGTGAAGGAAAACTTGTGTTTGCACAATTCACAGAATTCTTTATTGCTGTATTTAAGCCATTGTACCAAACTGTAAACAGAGCAGGAGGAATATTAGTGACTAACGGATATGTGCTGACTAAATGCAAACTATTCAATGTTTAAATGTTTGAAAATTCGCAAAAATCAGATATAGAAATAACCAACCAGTCCTGGTGAATATATTTGATGCTTCCAGTGCAAACGCAAGGGTAGAACAATGGTTTGTCAGCTGTGCCTTCACTGCGGCACACCCGACAGATGTCTAGGTGTTCTACAAACACGCAATAATTATTACTCTAAGATAAAACTTATAAATGGTAAGTTACAACACACATTGTGGCACAAGTGGCACATTCTGGAGAGCTAATTGGGATACCTGGAATGGCAATACAACCCACTAAACAAAAAAAAAGAAGGTTGACTCAGGCGTTCAGTAAAACTAACGTTTTTAGATTACAAAGACCAGTATGAAGATAACGTATGAATGTTGCCGTATCATTTCAGCAGGTTGAACGCGACGATATGATATACAAAAGCAAAACTAACACCTACTGTCTGAAATAAATATTTTTGCCTATCCAAACAAAGTCTTGCATTAAAAACATGCGTCACCCGAAAAATCATCAAACATAGGGCCTACTAATTGAGATTCTCTCATGAAAAGCCAAATGTACGTTAAAACATACGGCAACGTAAGTTGCAGTTCTTAATGCAAATGCTAAAAATGTTACAGCACTATATCACTACATATATCACCACACTATCACCGCATATAACATCACGTTATATCATGCGTTAATAACATGCGCATCTATTCCCAAATGTCGTACCATGAGCAATTACAAACAAGCTTGAATTCAAAATTATCGTTAACGAGCGCTTCACAAGGTTACACAATCTTAATGTAACAAAACTGCAAGTTTGTTCTAATAACGAAATAATCAAACCTGGTAAATTTACAGAAGAATAAAAATATAATTTGAATAATTAAGTCTCTGTGATGTTTATTTAAGTCGTGACTTTTTTTCTCAAATAATCGATAAGTTGTCTTTTTGTGTTATCATTAAACTTACTCCCGGCTAATTAAAAGCGCAAAAAGTATGTTTCTCTCTGTCGGCGCTCAACACGACATTTCATTTATAATATCAGTGCGATAATAATGTGTTACCTTCAGCCATCTTTCCTAGTAGGGTGACCAATAGAAAACCCATTCAACCTGAGCCAATCCGAGGCCTAAACAGCTTTGAGCCAATCAACTGATGTCCTTAGTTACGACTATAAATTTCTACGTATTGTATAGTACTTTAGACGAAGTACCTCTACTGTTAGAAGGATGAGCGGTGCTTCAGCCATGTTGATCATAATCGGCATTTATCGCTGGAGCTCATCCTATCGAACTTAACGCAGAATCGACATCAATGTTTTCAGAACTAAAAGACACGGGCACATATTATGTATTTATGAATGTGTAGCCCCCGTAATGAAACTAGGTACATACGTTGTACGCGACGTCTTACACCGCGTAATTCGAGAGTTCAATATTTTACCTACCTATCTTTTAGAAAGGGTTTCTTCGCCAGTATCGCGTAAGTTCTGTAAGAATTAGCAACACATTTCTTGGATACCACCCTGTGTGTTTAGTAATAATGCACGAGTTTGTTAACACGGCACTATTTGCTACTCTTTGTGTTCGATAGACGATTGAAACTGCTGCTATCAAAATTCTATTAGGTGGAGCTCATTTTCATTGTGACAAACTCTTAAATTTTGATAATGGTTAGGGTGAAATAGAATGCTAAACACATATTATATAAATTGTAACATTATGCACAAAATATGGAGAAATTGGACAGCTGGGGATGACACTGGCACGTTGGATCGACAGTCCTGCGTTAACAAAAGTATTAACACCCCTCTTTGTCTCTACCTTTCAAATTGCAAAATAACGCAGCGTTTAATACGCTTAAGACGGATTATAGTAAAAGCATTACTCAGCGTGTAAAAGCTTGCAAGGATAAGCAGTTTTATGACTAGAATCTCTTCTTTGGATAGTTGTAGGCTCTTTTTGGAGAATAGGCACAACACAGTGCTCGACACTCTTTGCTAGTGATAGAGTAGGCCTACATTTTACTGCTTAGTCACAATTGCAACTACTGGTATATTCACCAGAATCTTCCACTGACACTATGAATGCAGACAATTGCTATTGTGAGAGATTATAGCCACCATGATCATGCTCATTGAAGCTGATGAGATAGCCTTGGTTGGATAAGCTTTGTTGATATGTACTGGCAAAAAATCAACTGAGGTTTGGCAAACTGGTTTATTGATGCAAGTTGAACAGCTGCCGGGCAAGCATTGCTAAACTGGCTGGGCAAACTCATCATTAAAGATAGACGTGCATTTTCTATCATTTTCGATTGTTTTTGATGTTTGAGGTAATCTGATTGCCAGGGTGTTTCTAAATTAAAATTGATAAAACTTAATCATGATTAGAATGCTCAGAAGAAAAATGTGCGCGAAATGACGTTACTAGTTGTTATCATTGCGATAATTGATATTGGCTATTGTGTTCAAGTTCAAGGGTTATGCATCTTTATTCCGTCCGTCTTTTTGCAATTATAGACGTCATAATTGCTCTTTTAATTGATCCGAGCATTTCAATCGCGATCAATTTTTATTGAATTTCATCTTGAAAATCTTAGCAATCAGGTCATAACCTGAAATGAAAACAAAACCTCAAACATAAAAATCAATTGCAAAGAATAAAAAAACTGATACTTTCTAATAAAATCTACAAAGATTTTGTGTGAGTTAATCTTTAAAGATAAATGAATTAATTAAACATATTAATGCATCTATCTAAAAGGGCTAAAAGGCAGCAAGTTGATGTGGAAGCTTACACCGCTCTGCTGGTTGTCCAGCGGTGCTCAAACAAGAAAAATTGTGTACATTGTTGTGCCATAAAAACATACGATAATGAGAAATGATGTGTCCTAGTAATGCAACTTAACTGCTGGCTAATGAGAGGGTACCACAATTCGCATATAGCCTCATAGCTACAAAACCCCATAATTTTATTCTGAATACCCTTAAGCTGAGTTCTAAAATAGGGCCATCTACCACAATATTATCAATTTAAACCATGTAAACTATGCATCAATTAAAGCTGCAAAGCTAGTGTAATGATATGATTTGACCTTCCTTACAAGCTTCAGCCTCTATAAGATGTTATGAATTGGATAGAAACTTACTACACAAATATTATACTCTGATTAAAGTGCTCACTTTAGGTTTGCATTGGTGCAGTCATACATCCATGTTGAAATAAAAAAGTTATGTAAGATAAACATCATACATTTCTTGTAATGCACCTTTTTTGTTACATGCCTTAATCATGCAGCTAATATGGAAGGCTGGGTTGGTCATCTAACCACTGAAGCAGTTTTGGATTTTACTCAAAGTAGTTTTGTCTAGGCCTTATAAACATGCATGCTTTACATTTCATTGAGTTTATCACCCCCATTGAACATGTCTTGGGTGAGAGCTGTCAAGACAAGTTCATAGAAGGTACAAATTTCGGTAGTCTTCAGAGCTGAAAAAGGCTACCAGTATATCTGTTGTACCAAGGCCAACAAAAATCTTTTGTAGAAGTATGGTTTGAAAATAAGAGTCTCTAGGAGAAAACGAATGTATACTAGTGTGACAAAAATTGCCTTTTGGTTTGAGCTAAGTAGATCAAATTTTGAAATCAAAAGCAATCAAACAAAGTTAAATTTGATGAGTCTAATTTGGTCTTCAAAATATTGTTGAAAAATTGACATGTGTGACAGATGATTAATACCAAAAAGTAACACAAAATGGCTGGGAAAATCTTCTCAAGTCTGTCAGAGACATACATAAAAGTGAGGAGTGGATTTGTTAGAAGGATAATGCACAATGTCATTTCATTGAAAGCTGCAAGGAACAGTTCATCATGCTCAGCATGAATGTATTTAACTGGCCTACACAGTCGGCAGATCTTCATCCCTTCAGAAATCTATAGCTATAAATCAAGGTTGTTTCCAAAAAACTCCCAACCACAAAACCGACATTGATTGATAATGTGTGCTGGCTTGGTACTGACTGATCAAATCAAATTTGCAAGAGTATACTAAAAAATACAAAACTTAGTCAAAGTTAAAAACTAGTCAACAAAGTATTATAACCAGCAATCAACTTCACAGATCTTTTTCATTACTAAGGGCCGATTTTAACAGATTTGAACTAGTAAAAAGTGTTTTATTGCAGTCATGATCTGATGGCGAATTGGAATTTTGCTGTATCACAGATTTTGATGTCAATCTGGATTGTGATTGAGATATATCAAAACATATGATATAATTCCAGTTTGTGATACTGAAATATCACAGCATGTGATGGTAATGCGGCATTATATCACAATAACATCATGTGATTTTGGTTCCAACCTAGGCAGAGGCTATTATGGTGTAAAAGGAAATTAATGACAAAATAATCGCCAACTTAACTGAAACTAGTCTTTGAATTTTTTTTGTCTCTCAAATCTTAGTGAGTCAAGCTAGTTCTAAATTGAAAATTCTTGAATCCTGATATTGACTGATCTTTTTTTAAAACTAATACTTCAGAAAGTTTATACAAACCAAGTACATGTATATATCATGATAACAGTATATTATCTTTCCACACTAACAAGTATAATTTTTATTACTCAGTTACAAATATCTCATGCATGCTGAGACTGCAAAATCTCTTACATTCATACCTCAGTAGAGACACTGATGAATTTGACCAAGGATCTTCTTGTTTTATTCAGGATGTAAATAATGTGTCACTATTCTCATGTATAACTGTGAAAATTATTATGAATAATCAAGGGCTAAGCATGTAGTTTATTACTTCTATTTGTTATATAACGAAATTAAGGTGTAGTTTAGTATTTTTAAATACTAAAAAGTAACTAGGCGTATATTTTTATGCATTTTTTGTAATAAAAGGAACAATCAACCATGCAATACAAAAAGTCTGGGTACGTTTCCAGATCAAGTTCACTTTAAATAAGGATTGTTGAATAAAATCAGGATCTACAATGGCTCTTGTATTTATGATGATCTAATTCCCTGTTAAAGTGTAGCCAATGTTTTTATCCCATTCATTGCCCATTCAATTTATAGGCTTAGATTAAAACTTAGTTTGGCCATATGGCACTGAAACAATGAAAGCTTGCTTTATAAGTATTTGCAAGGTTAGGCCTGAGTCACTGTTTTTGCTAAAAAGATCTGAGGATAGCAAACATTGAAAGAATGTGAAAATCACTTAATCAGTTTTGGTGTTGATACATGTATGGATGAGTTCAAGAAAAAACTAACGCAAAACAGCCTAATTTTAGTGATTAGAATGTAGCCTTCATGAAGAGTCATTGGTAAACAAGTTGAGAACAACTACCACTACTGGTTTTGGTTGAATATCTGGTAAATTTGCAACAATCATGGCTTCAGTTATCTCTTCTCCATTAGCTTAGCCTACATTATGGACTTGGGTTTAATAAACAAGGTCTCCTTGATAATAAGGTTTTCCTGATAGTCATAGCCAAGTTAAAACCATTTTTTAAAGGGTGCCCGCCAAAGCTCATTTTCACTTATTGACCCATCTCTATATTACTTGGGTTTAAAATCATTTTTTGTGAATCAGTTGTGAAGCATCAAATTAAAGCTTCATAGCCCTCATACTGTTTCCTGTCCGCAATCAGTAGAATTTAGTCACTTCATTCTGTAATAGCTATATTATCATAAGATTAAAATAATTGACAATTTTAAAGTTGATATGAAGAAACACTTGTCAAGGTTTTAGTATTTTTCGAAGTAAGATTTTTCGTTTATTTACCGATTAAAAAATAACCATAAAACATAAGATAACCAATGTTTAATTTGCCGACCTAGGCTCATCCAATCGGATAACTACAGTGCTATTGGGCAATTGGACCGCATCATTTCGACAAATTTCCTAGTTTTTCACATTTCTCTTTCCATATGCTAGTTTTGAAGAAATAAAACCAACACCCACGCTCATTTACTTACGCTGGTTTGTGCCTAAATGGCAAGGCAAGTTCAAATCTATACAGTGGATGGCTGAGCTCCAGTGAGATGTTTAGTATCTTCGTTTCACAACTTTCCGAGACAGAGGAACTAGCTGGTTTACCGCTTCTAACCAACTGCTTTTGCTCCAAACGTCTTGGTTTGCAACTGTGTTAAAAATAAGCTCTTGAATTGATGATCAGATTTATTTTATTTTAGCTGCAGGAACAGTATATTCAAAGGAAAGGGATATTCACTAGTTCTATGAATATATTTAAATAATTTTTTGTGTGGCTCCAGAGACAGAGGACAGATAGTGTGGGGGTTATAGATTTGTAGCTCTTTCAATTATTTCATATGCAAAACACAAACGTTTACACAACTCTATTTAGTAAGTATTTCTGCATTAAGCCTAAAAAATGATGTATAATTTGTAGCAAAATCACCCACTAGTGCCGCATAAAATTGTAAAGATACTTGCAGGAACAAGTAGAAATTTTTGTTAATTACTATGTTTAAGTAACACCAGCTTTCATTCCCACTCACTCATTCCCCATTCACTTATTGGCATCTGTCTTGTTACACTACGCAAACAATTCTGTTATTCATGCTATCTTGCTCTCATCCATTCTGTCATTTTACCCTCTACCAATTGACTCTTGTATTCATCCCATTCAGGATTTCGCATTCATCTAACTGCATCCAACCTCGGATGATGGATCTTTCACAGTAATCGTTTTACGCTTGCTTCAAACATGCCAGTGAGTAGTAATCAGTGCAGCGTTCTCTTGTTCACGTTTACCTTGTCTTCAAATTTACTACAAATACTCTATGCTCTCCACTAACTATCCATCTGCAGCATTGCATCCATCTCACTACTTATTGCCTGCTGGTCTGTTCAGATAAACATGGCTATGATGATAAGAGAACTGATAAAACCGCTGTGATATCAAAAAAGCAAGAATCTACATGTAATATGCATACAAACAATCTTTAAAAGCTATCTTCATCTGCTGTTGAATAAATTTTTTGTTGAATTTATAATAATTTGTTCTAGTGAGCTAGTAAGGGTTGCTCTCCTGTCTTGATTTATTTTATTTTATTTGATATTTATTAGCTTTGACATAGTATCGACTCCATTACTCCTTGTTTCAATGCAGTCATATATGCTTTTATGGCTATCTAAGTTGAAATCAAAAACCTGTTGTAAAGAACACTTTTTTCAGTTGAAGGTTATCTTCAACTTTGCCGAATTTAAAAATGAACCTAAGTTGGTCACAAGTTAATGTACAAGTCAAAGCTTTTTTTGGTAAATTAAACAGAAAGTGTCATTTGTGATTTAACAGTATTTCTAGTTATTGGAATTTTGCTAACGAAACAGGAAACTCAGACAAAGACTACCTTTTAGTGCTGTTTTTAAAGACAATCGCACAAGGACTGCGTGAATTCTTTGTGGAAATTGAAATCCTTTCTGAATTCTAGTTGTTTGGCAAGTTTGGAAGACACTCGAGCGACCAAAATTCCAAATGGTCGAGTCTAGCAGCAGCTGTCAAAGTAGAGGCTGCTGCCATGGCGGCGCGCACTCGTCGCAGTTTGCCTCCTGGTGGCATGCAGGCTCTGCAAGAGAGCATGAAGGAAAAGCAGACAAAAGCAAAGGAGATGAGAGAAATCAGACAAAAGATGCTGTCACCAGAGCACAAAGGAATCCTTCGTTTAGTGAGAACTCTTTTTATTTGATTCTTCAGGAATTCTTTTTTAATCAATATTTTATGTGATTCCGTGTTGATGGGTTCATTGAATTGCAGCATGATGCAGAGCAGTCTTATGTAGTTTATCACAGTTTGATGATGTGGACATTGTGGACAATGCAGGTTAGCAAAACTGTTGGCATTGATCAGACACAAGTAGAGGAGCACATACTAGACACAGCTGATCAGATGAGAATATTTACCGAGTGGCTGCAGAAGGATTCTCCCTCAAAAACCCTCATGTTCTACTATCAGGATGCTGAATTCTTGCCTTTGGAGGAGTCTGGCAGACAAATGAACGGACAGAAAGGACAGCTGGTATAGTAGTATTGGTATTGAAGGTAGAAATAGAGTGATAAGATGGAGAAAAATTTATCTCAAGTTTTAATATGGGAGTTCCTGTTAGTTTTGTTTGCAAATTAGAATTTAAGCAAATTAATTGGATTGTCTTCTGCTGTTGGACTAGTCTTCAGAAAAGATTTTACATTGGGATACTTAAGCTAGTATTATAAAGTAGAAGTAACCCAATTAGATGTAAACATGACAGTGCAGATTACTTCGCTGAGCCAAGGTGTAAACATACTCGGTTAGATCAAGAATTGTTAGAATTGCAGCATTGCCTGGATTTTAAAATTAACTTGAAAGGTCTCCACTTCACAGGTATTATTGTCTTTTCTAGATGTTCTCTTAAGAAATAAACTATAAAATTGCCATGTAGCAAATTTGGCCAAATGTTAGGATTATTATTTACAAATTTCCGGAAAGTGAACACTCTCTTTGTAAATAAATTTATAAATGGTAACAACTTGACTATTAGTAATACAGACATCCTAACACAAACTCTTACCGGAGGTTCTACAGAAAGTTGTTTTTTTTTGTGTGTATTTATTTGCATGCATATTTTACACATTTGCTAGCGAGTTAATGTACTGGTAGTACAAGTAATTCTACTATCTAATACAGCCTATTACTCACATTCAGAGAATCTGAATGTTCTTTTTAATGTATTTCTGCCTATCTACCAGCTTTTATGTAGGTATTTTTTGTAGTTGGTTGTACTATTTGTAACTCTGATATACTCCATCTTGCTAATGTACATATCCGCATTCAACAGGTGCCACGTCTGTTCGTGACGGACGGAAAATCTGTTGCACTCACCGGAACTCTCATTTACTTCATCAAGTCTAAGCATGAGACAGCCCTAACTGATTTGAACCTATCGAGTGATGTTTGCATGGGCGTTATCAATATGGCTGACGGGGAAGGCTTGCTCTCTGTCTTGGAGGACTACATGCAGTCTTGTGTGTACCCTCCCGTTCGGGCAAGCAAAGCCTGGGGCCTTATTCTTAAAGAACCATCTGGGCATGAATTACATGCTAACTTTCTAGGTAAAGTATTATGTTGGCTGTCTGGAATAGTTGTAGGACTGGTGAGTGGATCATTTGAAAATGTTCTCTCTAGCAGCTAGTTCATGATCCAACTATAAACATGATGATAGTTGATATCCAATCAACTATGTCTTTAGATTCCTCTTAATTGGTTATCGAAAAGCTGTTAAAAAGATTTTTATTGGTTTTCACAAACCGATGTTGAACATGTTAACAAGATATGTATGCACTGACACCTTACTTTAATGTTGTATCGAAGCAGATATCTCAGTAACAGAGTTGAATTTACTGCTTGCTTATACTGTCCGGTTTAGGCACCGGGAAGGCATTTTATGGCCTATCGGTAAAGTATTTACTATTTCAATTGCATATTGCTGAAAGCAGTCTGGTGAGGATAACTCCAAGTTTATAGATGCACACAGGCCTAACTGGAAGCTCATCGTCTACCACATTCAACCATAATTTTTTATAATTGGTCAGACATAGAGAATCGAAAAGCACCCGAAGAGCAGCCATTGCTAACATTGAGGGATTACAAACTAGTTGTTTCAGTGATCATTAATCTAGTGATCGTTTTAATGATCAGAAGTTGTGCTTCTGCTTGAGGATTTATCACACCAATTCACTACAATGAGTTGACATATGAATATGTCCTGCGTTCTATTGGTAGAGCTTACCAAAATGTGGATACATATAGGAAGTAGGTATCAAGCTTACCGGTGTGAACTTGGCATAACATACTTAGAGGACACAACATTTAGGTTATATCAGTAAACTAGGATTAATAATAAGATTTTAATAAGGTGAACTAATAATTATGACATAGTACATGGCATTAATTGAAACAGATGTGTTGTATTCAATTTCGCAAATGCAATTATTAGCTTTGATGAGCTTTTTCAAACCTCAAAACCACTGTTAGCTGCTAGAGATTGTTAAGCATTCCTTCGTGTTATGGTTTTTCATTTGCAAAGGCAAATCACTCCTTACAGGTAACTTAGAGAATTTCATGATGTTTCTTGCTGGAGCACAGATAAGTATTAGTCATGCTGTTACCTTGACGCCTGACAACATTGTCAACTGGAATGAAATTCGAACTCTTGCAGATTGCCAGTACATAGCTTCCAACTCGGACACTGTTAGCAAGGTGAGTGTGGTTTAACTGGCATTACTTGTATGGTAACTCTTACAAACCAAGAAGTGAAAGTTGATACAACACAGCATACTCAGTAGCAGCGTGTTACACCATATACATGTTAGGGTACTCTGTTACTAGCAGTATACTCAGGTAGGTTTACTTGCATGTCTTTAACAACAGATAGAGATCCTGGTCGGCACTTGGTGCAAACAGCTTGAGAAGATTCTCGCTGAAAGTGAGCGTATGAGGAAAGAGGCGGATGATACAGGGCCGAGGGCGGAATTGGACCACTGGAGACAGATGTCTTCTAGGTAACTTACCAGTCAATGCTTTATCTATGTGTTTCTGTTAGAGTACAGAGGAATTATGAAGAAAAAAGCTAATATCGCTCTTCCAGGTTTAATTCCCTAGTTGAGCAAATAAAGGACAACAGGTGTCGTATGGCTATCAATATTCTACATATAAGCAAGAGTAAGGTGCTGGGAAGGTGGAAGGAGCTGGATGACAGAATTACAGATGGAGCTAATGAAGCCAAGGATAACATTAAGGTCAGCGAGTCCCATTCCAAGGTCATCTCAACTCTCCTGTTTTGTAGCTATTGTATTCTTATGAATGTTTTTCTATTTCACATTCAATTCTCGAATTATGTATTTGCGTGGATTTACAGTATTTATACACAATGGAAAAGTTCTGTGAGCCACTCTACCGCGCAGATCCCAAAGCCATGCTAGAGTCTATGCCAAACCTACTCAATACCATTCAAATGATTCATAGCATCTCCAGATATTATAATACATCTGAGAGACTGACCTCTCTCTTTGTTAAGGTGTGTAGTTCTCCTCTGTTGCAAACAACTTCTTCAAGTTGCTTGTTACTTGCGATAAATGAACTTTTTATACCACTCAAAGTGTGGTTCCCTTTTACTAGGTAAGGGTGATTGTTGATTGGATTTCAATTATTGAGCTTTCTGGGATGGCGTCTAACCATGCTATGTAATGTTTCAGAAGTACAAAAAGTTAGATTGGTAATATTTTTGTTATAATTATTTTAAGGCAAAATGTTTAATTTGTAAATAGACTTGTGGTATTTACTTGTACAGAGAAAAATAACTTGAGCAAAATAATTGCATTCACAACACAGTTCAATACGCTGCCTATAAAAGTGTCAAATATAATTTCAGCCTCAGTATATTTTAGTAATCCAAGTGATGCATCCATCTTTCATACTGTTGAGACCTCAGAAGAGAGAAATAGAGTACTTCTATGTTGACTGCTAGAACACTTCAGTAGCAACTATCAGAGCACCTCAGCAGTAACTAGCAAACACCTCAGCAGTAACACTTTTATAGGGATAGCATATTGAGTGAGGAGATGTAAATATAGTTATTTTGCTCAAATTCTTTACTTCTGAACATTGCAAAGGCAAATGAAGTTATTTATGTATGAAAGCTTCCTTTCTTTAGCTGATACTTTTTTTGTCAACTTTCAAATATTGACTTGTCATATTACCATATCACTGAATGTTGGTCTGCAAATATAATAACGAGCAGGAATTTTAGATAATTACTCTGGTGGGGCTGAACTGTTTTGCTCGAATTTTGAGATAAAACTGTGTATATACGTTTCGATTAGGTAACTAATCAGATGGTCACATCCTGCAAAAACTACATCACAGACTTCGAGACAATGGCACTATGGGACCAGCCGAGCGGGCCACTGATCAGCAAGCTGAGGGAGTGCTGTCGGCTCTATGAGGAGTACCAGAAGTCGTATAACAGAACGAAGGAGCAATCCGAGTCCAAGCCCGACTGTAAACCGTTCAGGTTGGTCAAGGTGTTTCTTCGCTTGGTCTGCCTCTTTGGATCTAGCCATGACTTGGTCTTTTAGATCTAGAATTGTTTCTTTTGGGTCTAGAAATATGATTTGGTCTGGTTGCTTTTATTCTTAAATAAGGCAGCTAATCCTTGCTGTCTAGTGCAAAGTTACTACTGTAGTAAACAATCTCTGACCATCTTCAGCTTTATGTGTTTCAGATCTGAAAATATGACAAAACACATGCGTTATGGTGATGGTAACAAATCACTCATTAGAATCCTGTTAAGCGGTGCTAGGAAGTTTTACTCATCATTAGCTCTGATTGGTTCATTGTATTTTCATTGAGTCGATGTTTACTTGACTTCACATTGGAGCGTGTTAGCAGTAAGTTGTAATAGTAAGTTCATTGAAAATGCATCGCAACTATTTGTGTTCAGTGTGCCCATCCTTTATAAGTGCTGCATTAGGGGCTGTCTAAAAGGAGTCCTACAGATTGATACATGACAAACTTAATTCCTGGCCTTTAGAACTATTTTAAATAAAACTTTGAAATAGAGCAGTACTTGAATTGTGAGCAGACGAATTGAGGATACAAGTGGGAAATACATGTAGAGAATACAGTGTCACACACAAGCAACCAGTACACATTTTGTACCTCTGAATCATTTACCTTACATACGGTACATCTCATGCTTGTTAACATTCTAGGTTCTCTGAGATGTACATATTTGGAAAGTTTGACACGTTCAGGAAGCGAATGGAAAAGATCATACAACTATTGAATGTATTTGAAACATTTAGTCCGCTCACAGAAGCGATGATAGAAGGGATAGAACCACACGCTGCAAGGTAGCCCCTTTCTAGCAATCACTATTCTCCTTTTATTGCATCATGTAGAAGCATTTGGCTATTTTGGATCTGTATAGCTTAGGCTAATATTACCTGCATAATAGCTGCTTTCATTGCAGGTTCTCTCAAATCGTTATTGGACTGAAGAAGAAGCCATATGACTTTCTTGACCAACGAAATACTGTTTTTGACGCTGACTTTGCTGAGTTCATGCAGGTCATCAGTGAGTTGCAGGTAGATCACTAGATACTTGTTCATATACTCCAAATAGGTTGCTCTAGTGATGTCACATCATATCATCTGTATACATTCTATTGCTCTGTATAGACAAACCTGCAGACATTCATGGACAAGACGTTTGACAAGATGAAGAATACCCTACAAGCTGTGAGAGTTCTCAAGAAGTTTGAAGGGTGAGTGTTGTTATGTGTAATTTCCTAGCAGTCCATGCAGCTTCCCTTTCAAACAGTTCACTCGCTTCCTTTGCTAAAATAGTTGGAATCTAAGTTACCTGCTTGTATCATTTTCTCCTTTGAATTAAACATCCTTTGACCCTCTGACTTTAATCACAGCCCCTGTCTAAGCATCTTATTTTATCATTGATTTACAGTTAGCAAATAATTACAGTTCCAGCCTATATCTAACAACTGGTATCACTCTTCAGAGTAAATAGTCTATAGTTGGCAATCCAGTTATGTTTTATAACTATACTAGCCAAATGCCTGGCGTTTCAAAAAACAGTTTATAAACAGTGGCAAGTAATGTAGTTGCCACTGGATAATTTGAGTAAGCTAGTATCCGTATTGCTAAACTTACTAATAAGAACTGTGACAGCAAGCTTTAGTGACGTTCCGCGTAATGCATAGTCGCTGTGCTTATGTATTTTAACCCAGATAATGACTCATATCACCCAAGGAATCCTTTGCATCCCATGTAGCTTAATAGGTTAGTTGGTCGCCTTGTATACGGGAGGTTCTGAGATCAAATCTTTTGCGATATGTATTCTTCATTGCTAGGTTTTAATCGCTATAGCTGGACAGACACCGAATGATGACAGATGACAACAAACTGAGGTTTATATATATCGATTATTATACGTGTTTGCCACATACTCACAAAAAAAACTATTTAACACATATATGCCGTATGCTTACTATGTAACTTTATTACATGTATATGGCACATGCTCACCATATCACTGTATTATATGTACATATATATGCCACATGCACTTTATCATCACTTGGGCATGCTTACTGTCTTTCATGCATATGCGTAACCTGTAAACCACCAGTGTGCCATGTTATATGACAGCTCTTATTCATATCTTACAGCACTGTCAGCCAATGACTTTTTAGGAGTTTTAGGCCTATATCCAAATAGTGTCTCATGTTACAGATGCCTTCACGCATTTAATGCCACCGTGTTTTTCTTTATGTAGACTGCAAATGCCATTTTTAAAAACCAAGGACAAACTGAGATTTATCTTTGCTCGATATTACAACTACCTCCAGCATATAAGAACCATGTATGAGAAGGAGAAAGAGGAGCCATGCACCGCGAGGAACATGCCTATATTCTCAGGTCGTATAGCATGGGCTCGACAGCTGTTCATGAAAGTGGAACAGCCAATGGATGTGTTTAAAAAAAGTCCATGGTTGTTCAAGTGAGTTTCCTTGTGTGAACTGTGACAAGCTTCTTCTTTTGATGCAGCTTTGATGTAAAAGCAAAGCCAAATAATAATAAAACTACATGTACATCTATATGTACTAAACATGTACATCTATATGTACTAAACATGTACATCTATATGTACTAAACATGTACATCTATATGTACTAAACATGTACGTCTATATGTACTAAACATGTACATCTATATGTACTAAACATGTACATCTATATGTACTAAACATGTACGTCTATATGTACTAAACATGTACATCTATATGTACTAAACATGTACATCTATTTGTACTAAACATGTACGTCTATATGTACTAAACATGTACATCTATATGTACTAAACATGTACATCTATATGTACTAAACATGTACATCTATTTGTACTAAACATGTACATCTATTTGTACTAAACATGTACATCTATTTGTACTAAACATGTACATCTATTTGTACTAAACATGTACATCTATATGTACTAAACATGTACATCTATTTGTACTAAACATGTACATCTATTTGTACTAAACATGTACATCTATTTGTACTAAACATGTACATCTATTTGTACTAAACATGTACATCTATTTGTACTAAACATGTACGTCTATATGTACTAAACATGTACATCTATATGTACTAAACATGTACATCTATTTGTACTAAACATGTACATCTATTTGTACTAAACATGTACATCTATTTGTACTAAACATGTACATCTATTTGTACTAAACATGTACATCTATATGTACTAAACATGTACATCTATATGTACTAAACATGTACATCTATATGTACTAAACATGTACGTCTATATGTACTAAACATGTACATCTATATGTACTAAACATGTACGTCTATATGTACTAAACATGTACATCTATATGTACTAAACATGTACATCTATTTGTACTAAACATGTACATCTATTTGTACTAAACATGTACATCTATATGTACTAAACATGTACATCTATTTGTACTAAACATGTACATCTATTTGTACTAAACATGTACATCTATTTGTACTAAACATGTACATCTATTTGTACTAAACATGTACATCTATTTGTACTAAACATGTACGTCTATATGTACTAAACATGTACATCTATATGTACTAAACATGTACATCTATATGTACTAAACATGTACGTCTATATGTACTAAACATGTACATCTATATGTACTAAACATGTACATCTATATGTACTAAACATGTACATCTATTTGTACTAAACATGTACATCTATTTGTACTAAACATGTACATCTATTTGTACTAAACATGTACATCTATTTGTACTAAACATGTACATCTATATGTACTAAACATGTACATCTATTTGTACTAAACATGTACATCTATTTGTACTAAACATGTACATCTATTTGTACTAAACATGTACATCTATTTGTACTAAACATGTACATCTATTTGTACTAAACATGTACGTCTATATGTACTAAACATGTACATCTATTTGTACTAAACATGTACATCTATTTGTACTAAACATGTACATCTATTTGTACTAAACATGTACATCTATTTGTACTAAACATGTACATCTATTTGTACTAAACATGTACATCTATATGTACTAAACATGTACATCTATTTGTACTAAACATGTACATCTATTTGTACTAAACATGTACATCTATTTGTACTAAACATGTACATCTATTTGTACTAAACATGTACATCTATTTGTACTAAACATGTACATCTATTCGTAATAAACATGTACATCTATTCGTACTAAACATGTACATCTATTCGTAATAAACATGTACAGCTTAACCCAGAGTTTTTAACCAGCAGGCTTTATTGTGACTATACTATGTCTTGTATATCCTTCTGTGTAGGGGAGGAGAGGAGTCTAGGAAGTGCGTGCGGCTGTATAATAGAGTAGCTCAGGCCCTCCTTGATTACCAGTACCTCTACCACAAAGCCTGGATGCAATCGATACCTGTGATAATAGAAGCCCTTTCCGTAAGTCTTCAGTTTGATTGGAATATACACAGTTATCATATGACTGCTGTAGCTTAGCCTCAACGCATAGACACGCAGCCAAAAACCTGAATTTATTTCACTTTTGTTTGTGTAGCATGAGAGATCATGAAGTGATGGTTATCACTCACGTTCATAGGTTTGTTATCTATACATGCATTGACAACGGATTGCCATAAAGAAGGCTAGTGTCTAATTTAATATTTAAATATGTTGGTTATCGGTATGTTAAAGGTCACGCTATTGGTCAGGTCTGCTGACACAAAATCGCTGCTCATCAACTTTGACCCTCAGCTGCTCATGCACCTCAAGGAGGCAGAGTACATGCTTAAAAACAACTTTGAAGTTCCTGAGAGTTCTCAGATGTTGCTGCATGCAAAGGACAGTATGAAAAGTAGGTACAACATGCAGCCTCATTTCTGGGCTCAACTTCAAGGAACTCCAACGAGTCTGTGTGGTTTACCTTAACTGTTATGAAATATATTTGTTGCACCCCGAAGGAGCCAAGCATGTGTTCGTTAATTCTTCATAGACATTACCTCTCTGGATGGACATATGCGTTTTCATAAGGAGTTGCTCGCTCATAATGATGTCATGCAGATCCATGGTTGAAATGAGGGATTTTTCTTTCAAAATAAAGCATCAATATGTGCACCCATTGTAGACCAGCTGGTTTTGTTTGAAATAACAGAGTCTTAATTATAAATTTTTGACATGTTCAATGCATGTCTAGTAAAATATCTAGTGTAATATCTAGTAGCTTTTAATATATTTTTACTTGCTTCTGCAATGATCGGTTTCTCTATATTCCGTTTATTCTCTTAGGTTATGTAGAAAAACTGCAATCACTTTTGAATGAGAATGAGGAGTTACGATCAGCTATTCCTCCACAGTTTCGTCCAGCCATGGCACCTGCTCTTGAACGATTAGACTTAGCTCTAAGGCCCGGACTCATAACTATCAGGTGGACGTCCCAAACCATCGATCAGTATTTGAAGAATGTTGTTGCCGCCCTTAAACATCTTCGTCAGCTTGTCAAAGCTGTAAGTCTCATAGCTAATTCAGGCTAAATGGATATCTATGATAGGCTGGGTATCATGATCATATTGTTAGCATTTTAATGGGAACTTCTGACACGGTCTGTTGTGTCACCACAGGTGACTGACATTAAGGAGATGAGAATAGACACATCTCTCCAGAAGATCGGGGAGGCAGTTTTAGTCGTTTTACCAGAAGATGCCAGTTGGACACCCGCAGAGTTTCTTCAGCGTACTAAAGAGCACTGCGACGCTGTATCTTCCAAATTAGATTTCGATAGCAGAAAGGTTAGTCCTTGAGATAAGGGCTCACAGGGAAGTTGATATTTTACTACTGTGAGCTTTCGTAACTAATACCAAGTACTGTTTGTTTTGGTTGTAAGGTCGAGGAGGCGGTCTATGATCTTATTAAGATATTTTATGCCGATGCCGGGTATGACGAAGACATCGAGGGCTATACTACGAGAAGTTCCCGAGCCAGTGTTGAAGATGGCCGTAACAGGTTGGGGCTCAGGATTTAATACTATTTATATGTCTATATATACTATTTACATTCTATACGCTATTCACATGTATATACGTGTATACCCTTTCTGTGGCCTTTTTTGTCTTTGTAGTTTAATAGATACCTTTTACTTTAGTCGGGGATCTGTACAATCAGCCTACGAAAATGGGCCCTCAGCACCATCCAGCCGTGCTACGTCTCTCTCCCCGGGCTACACAAGCCATCCAGAAACCGAGTCTCAGGCAGCTACCTTTGACCTGCTGCTTGCTGAATGCTCCAAAACAAGGTTGGTTTATCCTGTTATTATGTGATTAACATATGGGACATATGACTTTCTTTGGTATTCTTCCAGATGTTAGATTACAGGTTAGTGCAGTGTTGTTCCTTCATAATTGTTGCTAGATTTCTGAGTAAGCATTGTCTCAGCTGCAATGACTGTTGTCATTATTAGTATTATTGTTGTTATTATTTTAGACGGATCAAGCGCTATGAAGCCCAACAGTCGCTCGAGGATGAATGCAAGGAGATGTTCATGTTCTTCAATCACAGGGTACAGGACGCACTTCTTCGTGCTACTAAGCAGTCACTTGACATGTACAAAAAGCACCTTTTCTTCTCAAGGAGCACATCTGGTGTTGAACAAACCATGAAGCACGGCATTCTCAAGGTAAACATTACAGAGTTGCTAGGTGAATGCCCAGCGTTGCATGGGCATGGGTAATAAAAAAGTTTTTGCACAGAAAGTTTATGTTTAATCAACATTTACCATTTCAACTTTTAAATGAAGGTGTTTGTTTATTTCTGTGTGTCCGACCAATGCAGGATTCAAATATTTGAAAGCTTGAGGCATAACTAACACAAATTTTTGAAAAACATTTTTTATTTCTTATGCTACACATTATTTCAAAATTATATAAAACAATTAATAAAAAGTAGCAGGTAATATAAACAACTAAACAGTGGCAGGTTATGTGGTTGCTATTGGCTAAGTTTCTTTACCCAATAAATTTGAGTAACTTAAGCTAGTCTAATCTTTACAACAATACGAGCCATGTCCATCCTTTCGCCTGAGAGTTAAGAAAAAAGATCACACCTCACAGGAATCGAACCCGTACATGCAGACGCACGGATGGTACATGCAGATGCACGGACGTTACGCCAAGCGCACTCCCACTAAACCATGCAGCCACTTTGCCATGGCTTGGAGTAATTGTTTTTTGTAATTGTTATACTTTATAATCTCTCACAGCGCATAAGACTGCAAGTGTGTTTTTTGGGAAGTCTGTCAAGTGTTTTTCTTCTAGTTCAAGTGCTGCAAGCGTGAGTATTTTAACTAATCGCTATAAACTGGACATACGACAACCAAACAAACGAACAATTAGATTTATGTATATAGATGTGTGTTCTGTTGCTAGTATCGGGTGGACAAGCTAGCTCATTAGGTACATAGGCTATAAGTATACAAAGGCTATAAGTAGAGTTGCCTCGATTTTGTAAATGTGCTGGTGCTGTGCTTCAGCTGGACGCTGTTTTGGAGATTCCCAATGTGGTGATGAAACCGGGCATTGATGAAGTACAAGCCAACATTAACAGAGCTGTTCACCAGGTTCTAGAGGTTAGCCGTGGAGTTGCCCAGGTAGGTTATATTCTGTTTGTTTTTTGTAATGAAGACAGTTCATCTTTGGTTGATGACACCCTGTAACCTCCATATTATTTTTATAGTGTGTCACGTGTTTAAACATAATAAAAAGATGAAGATATTAATTATAGCAGCAAATCATAAAAAGTTAAAAATGAGTTACAACCAGAGGCAACTTTGTCGTAGAACAATAACAGATCCAACAGCAATTTCAGTGTTTGGAGAGTATTTCACATAAAAGGTGTACTCTGATGAACTGGTATGAAGCGGTAACCCATCGACTGCCTAACTCATTGACAGCTTTTAGTTGGTTTAAGAATTTAAATAATAACTTTATGGCAAATCTTCACCTAGTAAAACTTTATTCAAATCATCGAGCCATGCGAACAATTTCACTCAATATGGGCTGATAAGTTGCTAAAACAAATTATTGCTTTAACAACCGTATAGTTCACTGTGACCAGTTTGTACTGATCATACAAGGAGCACTACTAATCTAATTCTGGCAGACCGTATTACCTGTTTATGTTTGATATATCGCTTAATGTTTGTGAGCTTGAGAGATACTTTATTATTTGAACAGATTATCTTGCCAATTAATCGACTTTTTTAATCTGTGTATTGTACTCACTAAAAACTCGGCTAAGCTATATTGCACGGTAAAACATTACGATCTATAGCATGAAAAGACAATAACCAATATTTAGCCATGAGAAGATAATGGACAATATTAGACATGAACATAGCTTATACAACAGTTTGTACTGATCATATGGCCAGTCTCGTACAGTGTTAGTCTACTCCTAGCATCAATTGATGAAAATATGTTGCAGTAACTAGTGTGACATTGATGAATATGATTGTATGGATTCACTGTGCAGATCTTTTTGTTAGAACAAATATATAGAATTTTGTTACATCGTTGCCCGACTGTTTGTTACCTTTGTGCTGTTTATGCTATGTATTTGTACACGTTAGTGGGGTCAGAAGAGATACAGAGAGAGCAGCAAGTACGGCAATGTAACGAGACTGGGCAAGACTAAAATGATGCCCACTCAGCAGCAGACAGTTTCAGATGACAAGCATGAGCTCCTTCCTCCTCAGAAGATGAGAAACTATTTTAAGAGCATTTCCGATCACAAGGATGTGACTAAGTTGGTGCTCATGCTAACTTCTAGTGTAAACTCATTTCGGGAGCAGGTTACAAACACCTTGAAGGAGTATAGCAAGTTCAACTTCTTGTGGGAGCAAGATAGAGATGAGGTATGCTACTACTCTGTTTTCACATCTTACTTTGATTTGGGCTGCCCGAAGAAGCTCCTAGGTTATCAACAATACCCACACTTGGCTTACTGATCGGGAGTTTGCTATATTAGTTTGCGGCCCTGAGAGTTGTGTTCCATTTTTTGTTATTGTTAAAGATGCTTTCTGGTTTGCACATCTAACCTTGCTGCAGAGGTGTTCCTGAGGTTTTCATTGTTTCAGCAATCTCAGAGTGAACAAGGTTGTGTAGGCATTGACTGTTCAAATGTACAGGAATTTTTCTGTAGATTTACAAAAATCTAAAACGTCCAAAAGGTAGTGTCAAATATGAAAATATACAAATGTCTGTATGTATGAATAGCTCTGTTGTTCGAGGCAACCAACCTGCAGAGATGATGGTCAATAAAAAGTAGGAAGTTGTAGTGATTACCAGGTTACAGGAAAATAATTACATTAACTTATAGACCTTTGACATCGGTTTATATTTTTATAGATGAGATTATTCTGTGTCAGCGTATGTGCTAGCAGCATTTTGACTGCTAATAGATCATCTCCTGCAAGTTTATATTGGTTATTTAATTAGATTGTGGCTGCCTTCATTAAAGCTGACCCAAATCTCTCAGAATTCTCAATGGAAATACAGAAGCTGGAAGATCTAAAGTCGACCATCAACGCCATTATACCATTTGTTAGCGTTGGGCCCCTCGAACTCGTCACGGACAGGCTCAAGGCCGGACTGAATGTAGAAATAAAGTCATGGATTATGCTTTATTGCAAACACCTCAATCAGCTCTACCGTGACAAGATGGAAGAAGTGCTCGAATTCACTGATCGACAGGTGGGTTCAACACAAACAGCGATATTTATTTCTTTGAGCCTTGCTGAATACAGTCAATTTGAATGGTGTTAAACGCAGGGTTTTTGTGCAGGCTGGAGTACTCTCGAGAAATATTAAGGATTTGGATGATGTGAGGCTAAGTATGAAGGCTCTGGAGGAGATCAGAGAGCAGCAGATACGTATAGACATGACTCTCGGCCCTGTTGAAGAGGCGTATGGCCTTCTTCAGAAATTTCAGGTGCTACCATTGCGATCTTCGCTTTGGCTTTGTGATTGAATTTGGTATGATTTTTAGATTTCTAGAATTGAATGGTAGCTAGATTGCCTTTAGTGTTGTCTGAGTTGGGTTGTTGTGTGTGGCTGGTAGCTAGATTACCTTTAGTGTTGTCTGAGTTCGGTTGTTGTGTGTGGCTGGTAGTTAGATTACCTTTAATGTTGTCTGAGTTGGGTTGTTGTGTGTGGCTAGTAACTAGATTACCTTTAGTGTTGTCTGAGTTGGGTTGTTGTGTGTGGCTGGTAGCTAGATTACCTTTAGTGTTGTCTGAGTTGGGTTGTTGTGTGTGGCTGGTAGCTAGATTACCTTTAGTGTTGTCTGAGTTGGGTTGTTGTGTGTGGCTGGTAGCTAGATTACCTTTAGTGTTGTCTGAGTTGGGTTGTTGTGTGTGGCTAGTAGCTAGATTACCTTTAGTGTTGTCTGAGTTGGGTTGTTGTGTGTGGCTAGTAGCTAGATTACCTTTAGTGTTGTCTGAGTTGGGTTGTTGTGTGTGGCTAGTAGCTAGATTACCTTTAGTGTTGTCTGAGTTGGGTTGTTGTGTGTGGCTAGTAGCTAGATTACCTTCAGTGTTGTTTGAGTTGGGTTGTTGTCTGGCAGATTGAGGTGCCTGCTGATGAGCAAAACCGTGTTGACTCCCTGAGGTATGCTGTGGAAAGGCTCATTGGACAAGCTGCCACTGTGCAAGGGGAGCTCATTGAAGTGCAACCAACATTCAAGAAGGAGTTGCTTAGCGGTATGCTCCTTTTCTCTTTTCCTTCCGTCATTTTCTTTCTATTTTCCCTTTTGACTTTCTACATCATTATCATTTTTGTCATTATTTTAATGGTTGTGGGCCTATTGTATGGCTACTCTAAATGGTTATTGTTTTTATACCAAATAAAGCTTTTTTGTTAGGACTGCAATTAAATGTTACAGGTATCAGCGTCTTTCATCAAAATGTGAGTAATTTTGAGAAGAGTTACGGTGTAGAAGGACCAATGGTTGCTGGCATAACTCCAAGAGAGGCATCCGATAGGCTGAACATATTTCAATCAAGATTTGATGACATATACCGATCATACCTAACCTATTCAGCTGGAGAGCAGCTCTTCGGGCTGCCTGTCACTGACTATTCGTGTCTCCACCGGATCAAGAAGGAGCTCAACTTACTTCAGAAACTTTATGGCCTTTATAACCAGGTGGGTGTGCCCTTAAATATAGACCGCGGGCACTGAGTTACTTTTTACCTCTCTAAACAGGTAATACCACAGTGAGTAGAATTGTAGACTTTATAGTTAAATAAATATTCAGAGATAATATTTGTAAAAAGGTAAGCAAGGCTGTAATGGTAGTCTCATAGCCAACTGAGTAGTGCTGCACTGGTCTCATAGCCAACTGAGTAGTGCTGCACTGGTCTCATAGCCAACTGAGTAGTGCTGCACTGGTCTCATTACCAACTGAGTAGTGCTGCACTGGTCTCATAGCCAACTGAGTAGTGCTGCACTGGTCTCATTACCAACTGAGTAGTGCTGCACTGGTCTCATAGCCAACTGAGTAGTGCTGCACTGGTCTCATTACCAACTGAGTAGTGCTGCACTGGTCTCATAGCCAACTGAGTAGTGCTGCACTGGTCTCATTACCAACTGAGTAGTGCTGCACTGGTCTCATAGCCAACTGAGTAGTGCTGCACTGGTCTCATTACCAACGGAGTAGTGCTGCACTGGTCTCATAGCCAACTGAGTAGTGCTGCACTGGTCTCATAGCCAACTGAGTAGTGCTGCACTGGTCTCATTACCAACTGAGTAGTGCTGCACTGGTCTCATAGCCAACTGAGTAGTGCTGCACTGGTCTCATTACCAACTGAGTAGTGCTGCACTGGTCTCATAGCCAACTGAGTAGTGCTGCACTGGTCTCATTACCAACGGAGTAGTGCTGCACTGGTCTCATAGCCAACTGAGTAGTGCTGCACTGGTCTCATAGCCAACTGAGTAGTGCTGCACTGGTCTCATAGCCAACTGAGTAGTGCTGCACTGGTCTCATTACCAACTGAGTAGTGCTGCACTGGTCTCATAGCCAATTGAGTAGTGCTGCACTGGTCTCATTACCAACTGAGTAGTGCTGCACTGGTCTCATTACCAACTGAGTAGTGCTGCACTGGTCTCATAGCCAACTGAGTAGTGCTGCACTGGTCTCATAGCCAACTGAGTAGTGCTGCACTGGTCTCATAGCCAACTGAGTAGTGCTGCACTGGTCTCATTACCAACTGAGTAGTGCTGCACTGGTCTCATTACCAACTGAGTAGTGCTGCACTGGTCTCATAGCCAACTGAGTAGTGCTGCACTGGTCTCATAGCCAACTGAGTAGTGCTGCACTGGTCTCATAGCCAACTGAGTAGTGCTGCACTGGTCTCATAGCCAACTGAGTAGTGCTGCACTGGTCTCATTACCAACTGAGTAGTGCTGCACTGGTCTCATTACCAACTGAGTAGTGCTGCACTGGTCTCATTACCAACTGAGTAGTGCTGCACTGGTCTCATAGCCGACTGAGTAGTGCTGCACTGGTCTCATAGCCAACTGAGTAGTGCTGCACTGGTCTCATAGCCAACTGAGTAGTGCTGCACTGGTCTCATAGCCAACTGAGTAGTGCTGCACTGGTCTCATTACCAACTGAGTAGTGCTGCACTGGTCTCATTACCAACTGAGTAGTGCTGCACTGGTCTCATTACCAACTGAGTAGTGCTGCACTGGTCTCATAGCCGACTGAGTAGTGCTGCACTGGTCTCGCATCCAATTGAGTAGTGCTGCACTGGTCTCATTACCAACTGAGTAGTGCTGCACTGGTCTCATTACCAACTGAGTAGTGCTGCACTGGTCTCATAGCCGACTGAGTAGTGCTGCACTGGTCTCGCATCCAATTGAGTAGTGCTACACTGGTCTCATAGCCAACTGAGTAGTGCTGCACTGGTCTCATAACTACCTGACACGGCTGAGTTTTGTAACTAGGTAGTCTCACCATCAGGTGAGTAGTGTTCCACTAGTCCATTTTTTTCATGGCTAGAGGAGTAGTAGTCCTGTGCTGATTTTATTATTGTTAAAACTTTATTCGCATTGTAGAGATGTACATATATTTATTACTCTTTTCATCTATATACAGACCTGAGGTCATCATTATATTACATTCTACAGGTAATGAGGGGCATAGATGGTTACTATGACATCACATGGGCTGATGTGAACATTGAAAAGATAAATGCTGAGCTTCAAGATTTTCAGAATAAGTAAGTGATTGGTTCTATCTAGTTATTTCTTGGACAAGTATTCAAAATAAGATGCAGTTTTGTGACAGATAGATAAATACTATAGAGAAAACACAATGTACTTGGTTTAATGCTCGGTGAGGTAGTCGCAAACTCTCGCAGGTGTCGCAAGCTACCCAAGGGTATGAAAGACTGGCAGGCTTTCCTTGACCTCAAGAAGAAGATTGATGATTTCAACGAGACGAGTCCTTTGCTGGAGATGATGACCAACAAGGCTGTCGCTGAAAGGCATTGGCAGAGAATCAGTGCTCTTACAAATAAGAGCTTTGATATCGACTCTGACACATTCACTCTGGGTAAGTCATTCATGAATTAAGTAATGTGTTTTTGCTGATGTTATGTGGAGTGTATATCGAGTGTATAGGTAGAGTGTATATGTGGAGTAAATGTGGAGTATATAGATGGAGTGTATAGGTAGCGCGTGTAGATGGAGTGTATAAGTGTAGTGTATAGGGGGAGTGTCTAGATGAAGTGTATAGTTGAAGTGTGTAGATGGAGTGTATAGGTGGAGTATATAGATGGAGTGTATATGAATAGGTAGAGTGTATATGTGGAGTATATATATGGAGTGTATAGGTGGAGTGTGTAGATGGAGTGTATAGGTGTGGTGTATAGGGGGAGTGTCTAGATGAAGTGTATAGGTGGAGTGTATAGGTGAAGTGTATAGGAGGAGTGTCTAGATGAAGTGTATAGGTGAAGTGTGTAGGTAGAGAGTATAGATGGAGTGTATAGGTGAAGTGTGTAGATGGAGTGTATAGGTGTAGTGTATAGGGGAGTGTCTAGATGAAGTGTATAGGTGAAGTGTGTAGATGGAGTGTATAGGTGGAGTGTATAGGGGGAGTGTCTAGATGGAGTGTATAGTTGGAGTGTGTAGATGGAGTGTATAGGTGTAGTGTATAGGGGGAGTGTCTAGATGAAGTGTATAGGTGAAATGTGTAGATGGAGTGTATAGGTGGCATGTGTAGATGGAGTGTATAGGTAGCGCGTGTAGATGGAGTGTATAGGTGTAGTGTATAGGGGGAGTGTCTAGATGAAGTGTATAGGTGAAATGTGTAGATGGAGTGTATAGGTGGAGTGTATTGGTGGAGTGCATAGGTGGAGTGTATAGGTGGAGTGTATAGATGGAGTGTATAGATAGAGTTTATAGGTGGGGCATTAGTAGATAAACTGTGTAGACGCAGTGTAGAGGTGGAGTGTGTATAGGTTATATTATTGGATATATTTTAGAGGTGGAGTTTGTATAGCGTATATTAGTGGATATATTTTAGAGGTGGAGTGTGTATAGCGTATATTAGTGGATATATTGTAGAGGTGGAGTGTGTATAGCGTATATTAGTGGATATATTGTAGAGGTGGAGTTTGTATAGCGTATATTAGTGGATATATTGTAGAGGTGGAGTGTGTATAGTGTATATTAGTGGATATATTGTAGAGGTGGAGTATGTAGAGGGTATATTAGTGGATATGTTGTAGAGGTGGAGTGTGTATAGGGTATATTAGTGGATATATTGTAGAGGTGGAGTGTGTATAGCGTATATTAGTGGATATATTGCAGAGGTGGAGTATGTATAGCATATATTAGTGGATATATTGTAGAGGTGGAGTTTGTATAGCGTATATTAGTGGATATATTTTAGAGGTGGAGTGTGTACAGCGTATATTAGTAGATATATTGTAGAGGTGGTGTGTATAGCGTATATTAGTGGATATATTGTAGAGGTGGAGTGTGTATAGCGTATATTAGTGGATATATTGCAGAGGTGGAGTGTGTATATGGTATATTAGTGGATGTATTGTAGAGGTGGAGTGTGTATAGGGTATATTAGTGGATATACTGTAGAGGTGAAGTGTGTATAGCGTATATTAGTGGATATATTTTAGGAAGCATAATGGAAGCTAACCTGCTGAAACACAAAGAGGACATTGAAGATATCTGCATCAGTGCTGTAAAAGAGAAAGACATAGAAGCTAAACTGAAGGCTGTTATAGCTGACTGGTACAACATCAACTTGAGCTTCTCACATTTCAAGTCTAGAGGTGAACTTCTGCTCAAAGGACAGGTACAGTATATTCAACATCATATTTCTTCTTGATAAACATTTCTATTTAAACAAGATTCACTATTAGCAATTCTTAGTTATCAGTTGGTAAAACCTAGTTACTTTTTGACAACCGCCTATGGCCTGTTGATGTACTCTAATTCTACCTTTGTTTCATGAACCACTTGGATGTACCCCCGGTTAGTGCGAATCAGCGGAGCACCCCTTATGATGACAACTTTTTCCCGCTATAATGTTGTACTTAAAATTAAGCGCCTGATAGCAAATTTACTCACATTCATAGAATTCATTTTTAGGATATTTAGCCAGTATTTGACACTAAATTTTCTCTTAAATTTGAAGGAATTTAAGAGGAATTTTATGACCGAGTAAAAATTTTTTATACTGCAATAGAAATAGTAGGTCGCCGAAGTTTTACTCATCTGTATATAAATTTGATATTCCCTTTTAGAATATTTAATCAACATTCAAATAATTGTTAACGTCAAACTAGACATGAGGTATTAAATATTTTAATCAATTTGTTAGCTGAGTAAACAAATATATGGGGAACACAAGAGAGTACCAGAAGTTAGATTAGAAAATTGATTATCGCATCACAAACTGCTTAAATATCTAACAAATTATCTTTCATTTTTGGACACTGACATAAATTTCACTGTCAGGCTCACCACAAAATGCTCACAATTGTCGAGGGGGTTCATAGTTGCATAGTTCATAGTTGCGTAGTGCGGGACAAATCGTGGAAATAATGACATTTTAGTTTTGTTCAGAAGTCAGTTTAAAGCGTACTGATCCATAACATGGGAATAGTTTTATTACCAATTCTATGGACAACACTTGCCATTCTCGTAAGGCGCTCTGCAAAAGACTTCACTAATTTGATGGATTGCTTGAGGTCTGTTGTTTGGAGAGCCTTTGAGTGGTTCACATAAAAGGGGTAATACTAATAAAGTACATGCTTTCATGTGACTGTCTCAGCAGGTTATTGTTGTAAGAGTCCTTCCAGTACTTTACCATGATTGGAAGATCAGCTCGTCTGTGGTAATGCATTATAATCGTTGCCTGTAGGAGACATCAGAAATAATTTCACTGCTTGAGGATAGCCTGATGGTCCTCAGCTCTCTTCTCAGTAATCGCTACAACGCCCCTTACAGGAGGAAAATACAGGAGTGGGTGGGTTGTCTTCCAGATCTTTATCATGACTTTTATCTTACTTCATGTATAAATTCAGTGTGCTTATTCTTTATTTTAATCTTTCAATAAATATTGAACTATTGGTCTGGTTTACACTGGTAATTTTAGTTGCTGAATGTTGAGATTCACTATAACTTTGCTAACTTGAATTAAAATTGAACTTGAGCTAACAAATCCTGCATGTTTAATATGCAGACACTATGAGCTGCCATCACAAAATTGAAATGTTTCCCTCATTTACTTTTTACGAAAAACGTAGAAAGTCATGGGTAAATATTTTTTCATATCATTAAAATAGCATAAAGTACTTCTAAATTGAATTCAGATTCATTAAAAAGGAGAATTTCATATCAGAAACTAATGAGTTTTTCAAACCTTACATTAGCATTCTTTGTTTTCCATCATTTTATCCACCTTCAAGCATGTTCTCATATTGACAGGTGTCCAACCTCAGTAACAGTTCTGACATCATTGAAAACTGGATGGTAGTCCAAAATCTCTGGGTCTACCTTGAGGCAGTATTTGTCGGTGGAGACATTGCTAAACAGATGCCTAAAGAAGCCAAGCGATTTGGAAACATTGACAAGTCATGGGTCAAAATAATGACAAGGGTGTGTGGTCTGGTTTAGTCGATGCATATAAACAACCTTTTTCCATGATTCCTTAGACGTGTTAGCTATAATGTTTCTGCTAGTACCAGGAATGCTACACTGGATACCTTGTAGGCACATGAAACAACCAATGTAGTGCAGTGCTGCGTAGGGGATGAGACCCTGACACAACTGCTGCCCCACATGCTCGAACAGCTAGAGATTTGCCAGAAATCTTTAACAGGTCTGTAGCTAATATCAAACATCCTATGTATAAACATTGCAGAATTCTAACACTATACTCGTTAACAAGATTGTTTTTTATGCATTTCTATTGGTTTACAGGCTATTTGGAAGCCAAGCGGCTCATCTTTCCTCGTTTCTTTTTTGTTTCTGATCCTGCTCTTCTGGAAATCTTGGGCCAGGCAAGTGACTCCCATACGATCCAGTCTCATCTACTCGGGGTATTTGAGAATATCAATGGAGTTGAATTTCACCCAAAGGATTATGACCGGATTCTTTCCGTAAGTTCCTCACAATACTTCTGCTACCAACTCATGCACACTCTTAATGTTCCTGTGATGAGTGAATTTCAGTTTTCAAATGTTTTTCAAATTTATTTTGTCAGATAAAGTCAAAGGAAGGAGAGAAGATAAAGCTGATAAAACCTGTAAAGGCAGAAGGTAATGTAGAGGTTTGGCTAGGTGACCTGATGAAGATGTCTCAGAGATCGCTCCATGCAGTCATACGAGAAGCCTACATGCTCATTAGTCAAGATGGTTTCAACCTGCTAGAGTTTGTCGACCTCTACCCTGCTCAAGTATGCTCATTAAGTTTTGCTATTAGTTAAACTAGACAACTGTCATAATGTCACTTGCACCTGTCACGCATCGCCTGTCACGCATCGCCTGTCACGCATCGCCTTTCACTCATCGCCTGTCACTCATCGCCTGTCACTCATCGACTGTCACTCATCGTCTGTCACTCATCGTCTGTCACTCATCGTCTGTCACTCATCGTCTGTCACTCATCGCCTGTCACTCATCGCCTATCACTCATCGCCTGTCAATCCTCACCTTTTAATCCTCACCTTTTAATCCTCACCTTTTAATCCTCACCTTTTAATCCTCACCCATCAATTCTCACCTGTCAATCCACACCTGTCAATACTCACATTTTGTTGATCACCTGCCACTCGTCACCTGCGTCTGTCTCTAGACCAACTAAGACATTTTTGCTTACAGATCGGTCTTCTAGGTCTGCAGCTCATATGGACGATGGAATCGGAGTCTGCGCTCAAAGTTGCCCGATATGACAAGAAGGCCATGATTACAACCAACCAAAGGTTTCTTGACCTACTCAACTTGCTTATTGATCAGACGACTCGCGACCTGACTAAATTTGAGCGGGTCAAGTTTGAGACATTCATTACAATTCATGTGCACCAAAGGGATATCTTTGACGAGCTCTGCAAGCAGCACATCAAGGTACCAGCTGAACTATTTTATATTGAAATCGGGTGAATATTCTATAAACCACCTCTGAATTGTTGACTGGTCTAAACTTGCTCACTTCCTCATTGTCATATAATTTTGGTAATGCAGTTAATAAGCAAGGGTAGATATTTGCCAAAAGTGTCTCAAGATAAACCGTTGAACAAGTAGTCCCATTAAAAAAACTGAGAAAAGTCCCGACTTGGTAATAGTAGCATTTATGAGCTGCATGGTAAAAACAAAGAATAGGATGCCTAAAGAGAGCGATGTATGAGATACATGGATGAGTAGAGGAAATGTAAAATGTAAATAGCCTAAAATGTAAATAGATAAAACAGAAAAACTTTGTAAGCCACATTAAACTTTGTTCTTGTTAACAAGGACAAAAAAGTAAGAAGAACTCAACGAGTTTTAGTGCAAGCAAATGCATGGAAATTAATATGATCTAATGCCTGGTTTAGACCAATGTCATCTATAAGCTGTTAAGCAAGCTTTTGCAACAGTGCGATTGATGTGAATCAAATAGCTATGAAATCACAAAATGCTGCAACTAAATTTGTTTGTTCTAAATCACCTTTGTTCGTTTACTTACATAGAAAAGTTTTTGACCCACCACTTTCGGTGGAAGGGCTAAACCACATAATTAGTCTGAGATTTCGCTGTGGACTCGATTCACATCAATCCTAGTGTAACCAGCCGATGACTACGCACGACTGCCATACATACAACATTGGTCTGAATCAAGCATTACTTTGAGCTCTCTAACTGTAGTTGTCTATCGTTTAATCTCATCTGTAGTCACTGACAGACTTTGAGTGGCTCAAGCAGGCAAGATTCTATTTCAAAGAGGATGAAGACAAGTGTCAAGTCTCCATAACTGATGTTGATTTTATTTATCAGAATGAGTTTCTTGGCTGTACTGACAGGCTAGTCATCACACCTCTCACAGACAGGTTTGTCAAACTCACTATTTTGAGCAGAAAACCTTGGGCACGAAGGGTGAGTTTAGTGCATCAAGTAACCATAATTGCACACTATGTTCCTATTGTGTAAGGCTGAAAATATATTGAAAAACTGTTGAGTTCACTTTTTTGTAAGCTTGTCTAGTTTATATTATCCTCTAAACGACTTTTTAACTATTTGTAGGTGTTACATAACACTTGCTCAAGCTCTTGGTATGTCTATGGGTGGGGCACCAGCGGGTCCTGCCGGCACTGGTAAAACGGAGACAACTAAAGATATGGGCAAAGCTCTCGGAAAATATGTGGTCGTATTTAATTGTTCTGACCAAATGGATTTCCGTGGACTCGGAAGAATATACAAAGGTGAGTTTCTCGGTTTTCTGGTTATATTTCTAGCTCTGCTATGTAGCATATAGTACATTAACCTGTGTTGCTGCTTTTTGTTATTAATCGCTACATTTGATTGTTAGGTTTGGCTCAGTCTGGCTCCTGGGGATGCTTTGACGAATTCAACAGAATAGATCTTCCAGTGCTGTCGGTTGCTGCCCAGCAAATATATATAGTACTTATGGCGAAAAAGGAGAGGAAAAACACATTTATATTCACAGACGGAGACGTTGTAGAACTAAATTCAGAGTTTGGATTATTCATTACCATGAATCCAGGCTATGCTGGCCGGCAAGAGCTTCCAGAAAATCTCAAGATTCAGGTACGTCTCTTTATGTTTGTTCAGAGTTTTCTACTGTTATCTCTTTATGCCTAAAGTTGTGGTTAGTTTGTGTGGTTTGTGCTATACATAATGTTGTGTTTAGTTTGTATGGTTTGTGCTATACATAAGGTTGTGTTTAGTTTGTGTGGTTTGTGCTATGCATAAGGTTGTGTTTAGTTTGTGTGGTTTGTGCTATACATAAGGTTGTGTTTAGTTTGTGTGGTTTGTGCTATGCATAAGGTTGTGTTTAGTTTGTGTGGTTTGTGCTATACATAAGGTTGTGTTTAGTTTGTGTGATTTGTGCTATACATAAGGTTGTGTTTAGTTTGGGCTATGTTGCCCTGTTTACAATTAAAATGTTTGCATAGATTTTAAGAAAGTTTACGCATTATGGAGACTTCTGAACTACACTATTTTGTAGATATATTCAGATATGCAATGAACTTGCTTATATGGTTATTTCCAACTATTTATGTTAAAAACACATGTATACTTTATATACTCTATTTGAGATTGAAGATAATATTGGTCAAGTTTTGCATACAACAACAAGCTGTTTAAGGTTTCGCTTTTGCCAAACTGCGATGTAAAGCTGGGCTTTGTGTGAGCACTCAATATACTGAATGTGGCACACAAAGACAGAGGTAGTGAAAGCTCTATATTACGTATGCATGTAGTTTATAGTTAATTTCTGTATTGGCATCTTGCCAGCTGACTAATTTTGTCAATGTATTTTACTTTCCTTTTCATATACCATGCTAGCATAAAGTAATTGGCAAATAGGAGTTACATTACGAATTTACACTGTTTTTATTGTTAGTTTCGAACTGTGGCCATGATGGTTCCAGACAGACAAATAATCATGAGAGTCAAATTAGCTTCCTGCGGGTTCTTAGAAAATGTGATTCTCGCCCAGAAGTTTTACACCCTTTACAAGCTATGTGAGGAGCAGCTCTCTAAACAGGTGGGTTGCTGCGCTCTTGTGAATAGTAGCCTTGCCTTCTGTGATAGACAAGACGGTGATTGTTGCTCTGTATACAGGTTCACTATGACTTTGGTCTGAGGAACATCCTATCTGTGCTGAGGACTTTGGGAGCTCAGAAGAGGTCACGACCTTCTGAGACCGAGTCGACGATAGTTATGAGAGTCCTCAGAGATATGAACTTGTCTAAGCTTGTCGATGAAGATGAGCCGCTATTCTTGTCACTCATCAATGACCTCTTCCCTAGTATATTGTTGGATAATGCTACATATCCAGCACTGCAAAATTGTCTCATGGAGCAGCTGAACGAGATGCAACTCATCAACCACCCATCATGGAATCTAAAGGTATTTGAGTTTTCTACTTCGAACTGTCATCTCTATCAATGGTTTGGTCTGTTGCTGTTGTTCATATAAGTTGCTGTATTGTTAACAATGATTGACAACTTAATGCTTTGTAGGTTGTGCAACTTTATGAAACGCAAATGGTTCGACATGGAATGATGGCACTCGGACCATCAGGAGCAGGTAAATCTTGTTGCATTAGTGTGCTGCTCAAGTCAATGACAGAATTAGGACAGCCGCACAAGGAGATGCGAATGAACCCCAAGGCTATCACAGCCCCGCAGATGTTTGGCCGATTAGATGTGGCAACCAATGATTGGACTGATGGTATATTCTCCACACTCTGGAGAAGGACACTGAAACAGAAGAAAGGTGTAGTGGAACTGATGTATTCATTTCTGACATGATATGTTTTTGTCCGACCATGCTAAAAATTAGACCTTCTCTTTTGCCACTCCATTATAATTTCTTTTATCTATGTTTCCTTCATGCGGTACAACTATCTGCAGGAGAGCATGTGTGGTTAATATTGGATGGACCTGTTGATGCCATTTGGATAGAAAATCTCAACTCAGTTCTTGATGACAACAAAACCCTCACGCTCGCTAATGGAGACAGAATTCCCATGTCTCCTTCGGCCAAGATAGTGTTTGAGGTAAAACTGGACTGCTATTCTTTCCGGGCTTTATCTCAGCTGTTTACATCTAACACTTTTGCTGCACTTATAGGGCAGGAACTGTATAAAAATGCTGTTATCTATTTAGGTACACAACATAGACAATGCATCACCCGCTACTGTCTCTCGGAATGGAATGGTCTTCATGTCTAGCTCTGCCCTAGACTGGCTTCCCATTCTTAAGGGTTGGTTCCTCAAGCGACATACGACTGAACAAGAAATCATGCTGCCCATGTTTGAAGGAATATTTGAAGACGTTTATGAGTTTTGGAGTATCTCGCTGGTTAAAAAGATGGATGTTCTCCAGTGCATGGTTATCAAACAGGTTGGTCTATGACATACCATACGTCTCCCAACATCCTTATTTCTCACGCTTCCTCTTACCTCAAATGTAACTCCTGCATGTGTCTCTCTAGATGTGTGACCTTCTCCAAGGCCTCCTAAAGTACCCAGGCTCTGAAAACTTAGTGGGAGCTCCATCAGTTCACTACACAGCCGAGCATATGGGGCGGTTTTTCGTATTCGCCCTCATGTGGGGTGTGGGCGCCCTGCTTGAGCTAGATGGACGCGCTAAACTGGAACATTTTGTGCGGACTCACCCCTTCAAGCTTGACTTGCCTCAGTGTAAAGAAGATGAAACGATGTTTGAGTACATGGTTGATAAGGTACAGTTTAAATACATGTAGGTGAAATATTGTATATGGAATATAGAGATATGGTGAATGTTCTCATGTGTTAAGGTAGAGGCTAGTAAAGAACAGGGAAAGAGTTTGTCTATTGAGAGGTTGTTAAATGGTGATGTGTGACTTGAGGTCAGTATAAGGAGACAAAGTTGCTAAGGGTTGGCAGGATTAGGTCATGGGGTCAGAGTTCATTGTCTATGGTAACAACAAGCGGAGCAGCCGAGCTTCAGTGGTTAGTGCACTGGCATATAATCAGCAGGTCAATAGTTCGAATCATAGAAAGACCATTGGTGCTGTTAGGAATGGCATCCAACCACAATTGCTCCTGTGCTAAATCCCATGCACAGATGGTCACAGTATATTTAGTTCCTGGATACATCTGGTTCGGAATAAATTGCCATACATGCAGCAGAGAGGGAATAAATTTTGATAATTCAACTAAATTTTTTTTAACATTTGCTGTGGCCTTGACGAACAAAAAGGACCAAAGCTGAATAATTAGCGCAACAGGCAAATTTGATAGTTTAGTTGAAGTAAGGGATACTAGAGGTCAGTTAGTAGATGAGATAAGATGAGTAGCATCATAGAATCAAAGGATCAACATTTGTGCTAAACTTGGAAGTTGCTCAACCCACCATAGCAATGCTTTGTTTTCTGCTTTAACTTAGACTGGAAACTGGTGCCACTGGCGAAATAGAGTGGAGGACTATCACTATCCTAAAACCTCTATCCCAGAGTTCTGCTCCATCCTTGTTCCAAATGTTGACAATGTAAGGACACAGTACCTGATCAAAACTATTGGTAAGCAACTAGTTGATATCTCTGCAGTTACAAAAGCCTTCTGTATCACTGAGTTTAGTTTCACTTTGTTTTATGATTTTAGCTCCAGTTAATAATGTGCTGCAAGTGTATTAAATTTGTTTTGGGCTTTCAATGTTCTTGCGCAAAATGAGTCAAGTGAAACCAGAACAAAACGATGTCTTACTGTGTTTATTTTGCATAAATGCTAAAGACTTGAAGTTGTCACATCCTGATGCAATAAGCTTATTGAGTTTCTAAGTTATACTGATAGAATTCTTATTTTTTCAGATGATAAAATACCAATATGTATTTACATAGACATAGTTTTTTATCATAGCAAGTGTTAGCCTTTAGCATTTACCTCTTTTGCAGCTAAACAAGAGAAGGCCGTCCTTCTCATAGGAGAACAGGGAACAGCCAAGACAGTCATGATCAAAGGCTTCATGGCACTCTCCGACCCTGAGACTCACCTGACCAAAAACTTCAACTTTTCAAGCGCAACTATTCCCATCATGTTCCAGAGAACTATTGAGAGTTACATAGACAAGCGAGTCGGCAGCACCTATGGGCCACCTGGTGGGAAGAAGATGACAATCTTTATCGACGACTTGAACATGCCTGTGATTAATGAGTGGGGAGATCAGGTATGCTATATTCACAACTAGTTGTGCCTCCCGGCGTTGCCCGGGTATTAAAAATCAGCTTATAAACAATGAGAAGTGGTGAGATTTGCTTACCACTTGCTGGCTGGCAACTCTCCAGCAAGTGGCTGGCCATTGCCAAATGGCTTGGCACATTGCCAATGGAAAATTCCACTAACCTAGTTAGTAAGCTTCAAATGCCGGTAGGCAATGACATTGCGTTAGTATTGTTGCCTAGCTAGGCTATTCTAATAATAGCTATAACCGGAATGCAGACAGACATACGACATACAGACATAAAACATACTTTGAGAAATATATACATGTATGTATAGATTTGTTAATAGTTTTGTGAAATACCTAGGATGCCTTCCAATGTTGCTACAACTTCTTGCAGATTGAGTTAGACATACCCCTGCTAGTAGTGAACCATGACTTTCGGTTGCTTGTTCGCTTCTCAATTACGGGATTTTAAAATAAGTTGATTGTATCTGTAAGAAAAGATGCTTTAATCACCGCTATGGCTAGTTTCCGATTGACTAATTTTAATAGGTTGAATTGCAGTCATTTTGAGAAGGTAGTTGACTAGCTGTGATGAAAGATGCTATAGCATGTACTTCCAAAATTTTTAGTTTGTGTTACACATTATAGCAACTTGAAATGTTATTGCATACTGTTGTTTGGTAGTTACTACTGTGCTAAGTTGATGAGAGGCTATGTGACAAAAGTGCCACTCAGTGAAGTGTTCCTGCTTGGTGTAATTCTATAAAAAGACTTTTTTATCTGCTTTCAAAGATAAGTGAGCTGGTGTTCAAGTTTTTCAGTGAACTAGTTGTATAAAGTTCCAAGTGAAAGAGCTTATTTAGGTTAACATTTTACTGTGGTCACCATAGAACTAGTCTTTATAAGTGGTCACAATAGAACTAGTCTTTGTGTGGTCACCATAGAACTAGTCTTTATAAGTGGTCACCACAGAACTAGTCTTTGTGTGTGGTCACCATAGAACTAGTCTTTGTGTGTGGACACCACAGAACTAGTCTTTGTGGGTGATCGTATATCAAAGTGTGTCTCTGTATATAAGTGTGTGAATTGATTATTTTTGTGCTCCTACCACAGGTCACAAATGAGATAACACGACAATGCATGGAGATGGGAGGAATGTACAATGTTGACAAGCCAGGAGAGTTTTCTACTGTAATAGACATACAGTTCTTGTGTGCCATGATACATCCTGGTGGAGGTCGCAATGACATTCCACAGCGTCTGAAGAGACAGTTTTGTATATTTAACTGCTCTCTGCCCTCCAATGCCTCGATAGACCGAGTATTTGGTGAGCCATGTTTCAACTCTACTATGTATTAAGTATGACTGTTCTACAAGAATAACTGCTCTGCTTTTGCAAACCGAAATTTATTCCCATTGTGCTATTCCTTGATTTAGTACCACTTCACTTGTGGAAGACCAGAAGAATTGCGCTAGAATGACAATTGTCACTTCATACCCCTGTTTTTGAACAAACCTTCGGTATTGACAATACAGTTATAGGAATAAAATCCATTTCGCACTGAAATTCAACTCAGAACCGCCAGCTCTGCAGACATGCGTGCTATCCATTACACTACGGTCCAACTGGCTATATTATAGAATAATTGTGTACATATTTAGGTACCTGCCTATCTTTAATGGCTTCACGCTTCATCTAGCATGCTTCTCGCTTCAACTAGAATGCTGAAGATCATGATTGTGTGAGAGATCATGGCGCAATCTTTTTTCCTAACACTGGCTTTGGAGAGATGGGCTCGGCTCTTATTATAGTAAAAATTTAGACTAGCTCAAGTTAGTCAAATCCATTGGGCAAAATATTCAGCCAATGGTAACTACATTACAAGAAACTTAGCCAGTTTTATTACCTGTGCAACGCCTGGCATTCACCCAGTTACAACATATAGTCATTCAGCTCTCATTCTGTCATCATCTTAATCAAATCAATAACCATTATTACCTGAGGTGGAGCAGGTGGTTTGCTTGCTGCCACTAAGCTTGTGTATTTTTGTGTTGATAGGTAGCATAGGCCAAGGTTACTTTGTACCAGAGAGAGGATTTGTGCCTGAAGTTATTGCCACTGTGAAAGAGTTGGTGGGCATTACCAGAATTCTTTGGCAATTAACCAAGGTAACAAATCATTGATGCTCATTGGGTAAAATTGATGCTAAACCTTATAAAGTTTACCGACATTAATTACTTTACTGTATTGTATAGTATGTCTACCGCTGATAATTCTTGCTTTATTTTAACGTTAAGTATTTGTTTGTTTTAGGTGAAGATGCTGCCTACACCAGCTAAGTTTCACTACGTGTTCAACCTGAGAGATTTGTCACGCATTTGGGAAGGTATTCTGCACATAAAGAGTGGGGAGTGTCACAATGTGCAAATGCTGCTCTGGCTGTGGAAGCACGAATGCCTCCGCGTTATCTCTGATAGATTCACTAACTCGCAGGATAAGAAGTGGTTTCAGGATGCCATAGCCAAAGTGATCAAGGACAATTTAGGGGAAGGCTACTCTTCTAGCCTTGGCACAGAAAAGTATTTTGTGGACTTTCTACGAGATGCCGAGGAAATGGCTGGGGAGTCTGTCCACGATGTGTCAGATGATGCAGACTTTGAGATGCCTCATGTTTATGAGACTATAGAAAGTTGGGATAGTCTGAAGGAGAGGCTTAACTACTTCCTCGGTCAATACAACGAACAGGTAGGCTCGTTGTATTGCTCGTTGTATCTCTGTGCAAAGAATTGTGTGAAGACACCACGTATTTACCGACAGATATTATTGCTATTTATATTATCACTATTCACATATGAATGTATATGTATAGTAACACAGTGATGAGGTAGACAGAGTTTTAGTTGTGTTCGGCTCCATCATTAGTCTGAGTTTATTAGCGGAAGGCACTTGTGGCTATTTAATGAAGAGAAGGTTGTGATGGCATTCAAGAACTAAAGCTACTAACAAAGAACTGATGTGAACAGTCATCAATTGTATTCTATTGTTCAAGTGTAATAACCTTTTGAACTTACAAGTTAATAAAAGGTTAAGGCATCTGCATAACTTTTGGCATCCTGGCGCGTGGTCAGCTATGGTGGTCATACAAGCGACCACTTTTTCTCAAAATTCATCAGATTTCTGGCCAGCTATTACATATTTGTAAGGTTAGCTCTAGCAGGTCTTACAGATGTCATAGATATTCATTTTTTGGTTTTAACCTTACTGCTTCCTTTTTTGGTCTTGCCCTCTGTTTCTTATCTGCCGTCCCTTGACTTACTACTCTATGCATGTTGTGAATGATGTGAAAGACAGAACCAGAACTTGCATCTACTTAGCTCGAATTAAACTCTTGCAGGTGCGTGGAGGAGCTATGGATCTGGTCTTTTTCAAGGATGCTATGATACATCTGATGAAGATATCAAGAATAATTGGTACTTCTCGCGGTAGTGCCATGCTGGTGGGAGTCGGTGGCAGTGGTAAACAGTCTCTCACCAAGTTGGTGTCCTTTATCGCTGGATACAAATCTTTCCAAATAACCATGACCAGGTACGTTTACAGCTACTGAAGGGTGTAGTTGTTGCAAGATGTAGTTGTTATTATATGTTGTTGTTGAAAAGTGCCATTGTTGCAAAGTATAGTTGTTACCATTTGTAGTTGTTGAAATGTGTGGTTGCTGCAAGGTGTAGGTGTGGTAGGTTTTGGTTGCTATAAAGCGTGATTAAAGATATAGCGCCAAAATGATTATCTAAATTGGTATAAACAAAGTTTTTATTGCATGATTTGTGTATATCCCATTTAGACTGGCTTATTGCAAGAATTCCTGTCACCTTTTGCATAAAGAAATGTCCAACACATTCGTGAAGTGAAAAGGGTCAGCCATAGCTTGTTTACTAACATTCAGTGAGCCCTGTTGTGCTACCTGTTGTTCTACCACTATTGTGGTACTTATAGTGGTACTAGCTGAGTGCCCTGTGTTGCACCAATAATAAAAAACATTTACACCATTCTCACTTCTAAATGAAGGTGTTTGTGTTTTTTGTGTGTGTTCGACCAATGCATAATATACACGTAAATTTAGTTGCCATTGTCTAAGTTTTTTTTGCCTGATGAATTTGAGTAACATAAATTACTAGTCTAAATCTTGCTAATCTAAGAACCGTGCTCATCCTTCCATCTGGGCATTAAGGAAGAAGATTGCACCTCACGGGAATCAATCCCATACATTTGAAGGATGCATGGATGTGAAGCCAAGCGCACTACCACTAAGCCACGCAGCCAGCTTGCCACAGCTTAACATAATTTTACTTATAATCATTATGCGTCATGACCTCTCACTCAATCATGATCTCCAAGCGTGTTAGAATTATTTAAGCATGCTAATCATTGCATACTATTGCGAGTAGGTCATGTGGCGCATGGATAGCACGCCTGTATATAGAATTGTTTTATCCGAGTTTATTGACATTGTTACGCGGTTTTTTCATTCTTATAACTTAATTGCTAAAACTGGATTCAGGAATGACAAACTCCCCAATTTGTATATATAGACTAAGACTATGCAAGCTTTAGCTGGATTCTAAAAAACATCAGACTCGGTTAATAATAAATGAGATTGGAAACTCGACATGAAGTATTTTCCAAAAAAGTATTAGTATTGTCACAATTCACTCTGAATATCAATCATAATAAACCTAAACTAACATGACTCCCATTACATCGTCTATATCAACACATTCTTCTGTGGTAGGCCCCTACATGTAATTTAGATACTGCAATAAATATCGAGTGGAAACCTTGTATTGCATATAAGTCGGTCTTAATTTTAATGCATGTATTTATGTATGTATACATTGAACAGTGGTCATGTGGTCATAAGAAATCCTTGAATAATAACAAGTTATACGATATTGTGTTTTTGCAGGTCATATAATGTGTCCAATCTATTGGAGGACCTCAAGTCATTGTACAGGATTGCTGGTCACGCTGGCTCCGGGGTCACTTTCATCTTCACAGACAATGATATCAAAGATGAATCTTTCCTCGAATATCTCAACAATGTGTTGAGTTCTGGAGAGGTATCCAATCTTTTTGCCAGAGATGAGGTATGCCAACTTTTAACTTGACTATAGCCTTTTTTACAGTATAGCCCTTTTACAGTATAGCCCTTTTACAGTATAGCCCTTTTACAGTATAACCCTTTTACAGCATAGCCCTTTCACAGTATAGCCCTTTTACAGTATAGCCCTTTTACAGTATAGCCCTTTTACAGTATAGCCCTTTTACAGTTTAGCCCTTTTACAGTATAGCCCTTTTACACTATAGACCTTTTACCGTATAGCTCTTTTACCGTATAGCCCTTTTACAGTATAGCCCTTTTACAGTATAGCCCTTTTACAGTATAGCCCTTTTACAGTATAGCCTTTTTTACAGTATAGCCTTTTTTACAGCATAGCCCTTTTTACAGCATAGCCCTTTTACAGTATAGCCCTTTCACAGTATAGCCCTTTTACAGTATAGCCCTTTTACAGATTAGCCCTTTTACAGTTTTGCCCTTTTACAGTTTTGCCCTTTTGGTATGTGTTTAGCTGTTTATTTTCAGTTAGATGAGATGTGCAACGATCTAATACCGGTGATGAAGAAGGAATTTCCTAGGAGGCCGCCCACTATGGAAAATCTCTATGAATACTTCATCAGCCGAGCTCGCAACAATCTGCATCTTGTTCTTTGTTTTTCACCTGTTGGAGAAAAATTTCGGAACCGAGCTCTGAAGTTCCCGGGTCTCATATCTGGCTGTACTATGGACTGGTTTGAGAGGTAACGTCTCTATTGTTACCTATGATATTCTATGGTTATCTGCCATTCTTCATTTACAACTTCCTTTTTTCTTATCCCTGCAGGTGGCCGAGAGATGCTCTCATCGCTGTATCTAACCACTTTCTCTCAGGTGAGAGCCTGTCTACCCCAGATGAGTGCAAGAAAGAACTCATCATAATGATGGGTTCCGTGCATGACGGAGTTGCTCGCACTTGCCAGGAATATTTTAGCGTGAGTACCAGACTTGAGGCTAATAATTTCCAACATAATGGGTCTCAGACACCGATATCCATACCAATGTCTGATATGGAGCTAATCCAATGGGAGAACGTTTACGGTATAGGGATTTGATGTTATTTGAACAGTAAAAGACTTGTAAACTGCCCAATTCATTCCACAATCATTCCAACATCATTCCAACCCTGCTCTTTTGGCCCTTCAAATAGAAAAAGATTGAATTGAATCTTCTAATTTACTGACTGTGCAGTAACTATTATTGATATACTATTGGTTTATTGGTTAGTATCTGCAACTTTTTTTTCTGTTCTTTTCTCTTTCACTTGGTTTAGGGTTCATGATTATGGTAATTTTATGTTAAATTAAGGGGAGCGCAGGCTTTTACTGTCAATTTAAATATATTTTTCACTTTTTTTCTAGACAGTAAGGTCTACACTGCAAAGATAAGGCTCGGCTATCGTCTCTCTGTCCAAGTATTTGTAGAAGTATTGCTTGGACTGAATTAAACAAACTAGGAACAATTAGGGCATATCTACTTTAGCTCAGACTTACTCCTATTGATTTGGTTATGAATGCAGAGGTTTCGGAGGCAGACCCATGTGACGCCGAAGTCTTACCTGTCATTCATAGACGGATACAAAGGAATATACGCAGATAAAAGGATGGTGCTTATTAATCTAGTGAACAGGTATGTCCACGATACATATTAGTTTATCCATCGTTGCATACCTGAATGCAATCACTGGTCCTTTCTAGGACTTCTACCTCTCATATCTAGTGTTCTGCTTTTATTCCTGCAGGATGGACACAGGCCTGACTAAGTTGGTAGAGGCCACAGAGGCAGTTGACATACTGAGCAAAGATTTGGTGGTGAAAGAGAAGGAGTTGGAGGTAGCTAATGAGAAGGCTGATAAAGTACTGGCAGAGGTGGCTGTTAGCACCCAGGCAGCTGAGAAGGTAGGTCAGCGAGGATGTGTTTCCTTGCTCCGCAAGCATTTACGGTGGAATATAACAATATTGGACTGTATATTAACATTGAAAGTAAAGAACTGCTCAATCTATCATCATCATTCCTCTGCTTCAATCTTAATATCTGGTATAGAAATTCTGGGAGTGTAAGATGTACATCATTGTTGGGGTTATGTTCTCGTCACCATTTATATAACCCCATCAAAACAGTGCTGTTCTAAAATTTAGTAAAGTGTCTATAGTTGATTCCTAGACCAAACTTGCCCCTTTTTTCTAGGATCTGCCTCTTTAGTTTTTTTACGTGTAAGTCTTTTTATGCCACGGCATTCACCCCTCTTTAGTGAGCATAATGCAAAACACATGTCTTGTTTGTATTGTCAGAGATGATTGGCAAGGTGCAATAACTACCTAGCAACTGCTTATTCACGGTCAACAATTTATTAAGTTGAGCATGCTGAAGTACCCTAGTTGAACAGAGGTTGCCACCTTCCGCTGTACTATAGCATGGAACTGTTGCTATGCTACACGCATATTAGCTAACTTAGTGAACCCACTTGGTTTCTGTTGGCAGGTAAAAGGCTCAGTGCAGGTAGTTAAGGACAAAGCTAAGGCTATTGTGGATGCCATTGCGGTAGATAAAGCGTTTGCGGTTGACAAGTTGGAGGCAGCGCGGCCAGCTCTGGAGGAAGCTGAGGCAGCCCTCGCTACCATCAAAGCCTCTCATATTTCAACTGTGAAGAAACTTGGCAAGCCACCACACCTGATTATGAGAATCATGGACTGCTGTCTGATCCTTTTCCAAAAGAGGATTGACTCTGTGCTCATCGTAGGTCTCATTGTTTCATACTTTATTATTGGCCTGTTTCTGTGTGTATCATATGCAAATGAGCTGTGACTTATGATCATAGACTGCTCGCGTTGGCTCTGCTCTAATGTATATAGTCTAGAAGGTTTTCTTGTAAATTTGGATGTTTAGATGACAAGATATAGCCTGTGTCACCTTTGAGGAGTCACACGGTTGGTATTGCATATGCGCTTGGCCACAGTGCATGCTGTACTATCTGTACTGTACGACACGCTAGTTATATAGTATTGTTTCAAGTTACCCATACACCTTTGGTCAGTCACTCATCACATCGTAGCAGCTATGCATCTGTCTTTTAATTATGTATTGAGAGTGCCTAAAGGAGTTCCATCCAAATACATGCAATGCTGTTGTTGTTTATACAGGATCCTGACAGGATGTGTGTAAAGCCATCATGGTCAGAGTCGCTCAAGCTAATGAGTGGAGGTGGCTTCCTCTCTAGTCTGTTAAACTTTCCAAAAGACATAATCAATGGAGAGTTGGTTGAGCTCATACAACCCTACCTTGATGCTGACGACTACAACTACGATAACGCTAAAAAGGCTAGTTTGTAGAATTGTCTTGTCATGCACAAATGGCTTATCATTTGTGGGTTAAAGATAGCTCTGATATCAGTTGATTAAAATAATTACCTAATTAAAATAATTACCCTAGGACACTTATATTTCGCTAGTATTTAGTTTCGTGAGTAGCACACAGAGTAAAATTTCGCTGCAACTTAATTTCGCGGCTCTGATAAGTGCGAAAATATAGTGATGTGAAAATAAATGCAGCGGAAAAAACAGATTACATTCCTCAGGTCCAGTTCGCTAATAAGAAAAAAATTCAATTTGCGACTAGTTCGTATTTGTAAACCACAAGTTGAAATGTGTGGGTGAGATCGACAATTCAATTTGATCACTTGCTGCCATTTGTTTCTTAGACTATCAATGACGCCTAGGTCCCTCCCGCCGTGACTTTCACACTCGAATCCCAAGAAGAAGAAAATAAATAGGTAACAACCAACTTCACAACCAAAACTGTATAACCCTTACGCTGCCATAAACACATTTATGCGTTTTCTAGGGGCCACTGCTATAAACGCATTTTTGGACTTTTTCGGCAATTGCGTGGTAACATGATTTTATTATTTGTTGACCACATAACCCACGGTCTTTAAGAATTTTATGAAATTGACTGTGTTGTCCGTAGATATCTCTATAAAATCAGCCTAAAACAACGAAGCAATTTTAAACTTTTGTTTGAGAATTTCTAATCTAAAAACGAACATTTTTCTGTGAGTTCATTAACTACCCTGCGCGAGTCATAAAACAGGTAATTAGTTGTTGGTGGCATAATAGCCAATTTAGATTTTCGTGATTATACAGATAATTAAAGTAGAATTTGAAAAAATACTGTATACATATCATGAAGCAATATCGGCAATTTCGGTAAAATGGCTGGCGCTAGGCTGGTTTCGAATTTGTACATGGTTGGCAGTGAAAGAGATAATGTGGTTGGACCTGATGAGGGTCGATATTGTTTTTGGTTGGTAATAAAATTCATTACTACAATAATTATTCTTCAATTTTACGACTTCACCTACCAGACTTTCATTCTCATCAGTTACAAATTCGGTGACTAAACTGATATTGCTTTGCCATGCTGCTCAGTTGGTGTATTAGCTATAATGAGTTTACCAGAAATTTCCCATTTATCCTAACCACAGACGAAAATTGCCTGCATTTCTAATATGACGATTTTATTGTGGATATTAATAAACAAAAATATTTAACTTCGCGTTTTCGCTCGTTCGTTATGATAGTTTAGTTTCGCTCATGAAATTTTCGCGAGAGGATGACACCACGAAAACGCGAAAGTTAGATGCCGCGAATACATAAGTGTCTTAGGGTATATACATTTGCAAGCGGGAAAGCAATTACTGAAGGCTTCAGTGCTTTGTTGAACTAGTGACGGTGATTACTACTGAGTTACGCTAGCTCTTGTAGTTCCCATCTATGCAAGCCAATTTATCAACCCAGATAGCTGTTATGTAAAACGCGCTACCTAAAAAGCATTAGGGTAAGTACATTTGCATAAGCTTGAAAGTTTACTATGACATTGCAGGCCATTCTCTATGAATAATTAGTTCATCAGGTTTACTTTGGACAACAAATGACTTAAAGGTTGACTTGCAACAAAATTCACATTACAGTTATTTGATATGAAAAGATTCACCATGTCTTACTCTGTTGTGTTATACGTGTAGGTGCAAAATATGCGGGAATTTGATTACAAGCTTTTAAAAGCTCAAAAACGAACAGTTAATCGCAGCCACACAAGACCGCCGTAATTTGGATTCCCTATCCAAAATGGCTCAAATGTGACGTAGCTGTGTTAGATGGTTTCTGTTTACACTTTCATGCAACCTTATTCGTCGAAATATTTCACAAATATACTTTTTGCATTCAATAAAACCAAGTCTATTGTTCTTACGCGTCTGTTTTATCGTCATTGTAATGCTGTCACTTTTAGCACTGATATCTTATAACTTACCATAAAAATTCATTTAATTTTTTAACCTTACCTCGAAGGAGTACATATCATTGTCTGATAATCATGACGAGCCTGTTGGTCACCTGTGATAATCGAAAAGTGCTGCAAAAATTATTTTTGAATTATTGGGTTACACGATCCGATTACGACTTACTGATTAGACCAGACCGAAACAAAACTGTAAAGTAGCGAGCATCTATATTTGATACGGGGTCTTCGGTAAAACCCGAAGTGTCTGTCTTATACTAGTGCTACGATAAGTTTATATTGAGCTTTTTATTGCCCTTTCAATTCACGGTAGAACATCACGTGACAAGACGATAACCAAATTTCATGGCTACGTCAGAGAAATAAAGAGATTCCAATCTACGGCGGCTTTTCGTTTTTGAGCTTTTAAGAGCTTGTAATCACATTTCCACGTATTTGGCACCTACAATACAACAGAGTAAGACATGGTGAATATTTTGATACCAAATAACTGTAATGTGAATTTTGTTGCAAGTCAACCTTTAACAAATGCGGTTTACCTTGCTTAACAAACTAACCTGATGAGTCCGTAGTTATGCTCATTTACAGTATGTGTTCTCACATTAAGTCTGCTTAGAGTAGAGGCTGTTATACTGGACACATTCCCAGTAAGTACATGTTGACAGTAGGACTAGTTGAAGCACTCACAATAAATAAGCCCACCGTAGTCACACTTGAAGATGATAATACACAAAATGTTAGATTTTGGCAGAAAGTATTTTTTTATCATTTGCGATGGTTTTTTAATTTTTATGTTTGAGGTGATCTGCCAGGATGTTTCAAGATTAAAATCAGTAAAACTTGCTCTTGATTAAAACTTTCAGAAAAAGAATATGTGCCATCAAATGAAGCTAGCTGATATTGGCTAGTGATATCGGCTAGTGATATCGGCTAGTGATATCGGCTAGTGATATCGGCTAGTGATATCGGCTAGTGATATCGGCTAGTGATATCGGCTAGTGATATCGGCTAGTGATATCGGCTAGTGGTATCGACTAGTGGTATCGACTAGTGATATCGGCTAGTGATATCGGCTAGTGATATCGGTTAGTGATATCGACTAGTGATATCGACTAGTGATATCGGCTAGTGATATCGGCTAGCTAATATCGGCTAGTGATATCGGCCAGTGATATCGGCTAGTTATATCGGCTAGTGATATCGGCTAGTGATATCGACTAGTGATATCGACTAGTGATATCGGCTAGTGATATCGGCTAGTGATATCGGCTAGCTGATATCGGCTAGCTGATATCGGCTAGTGATATCGGCTAGTGATATCGGCTAGTGATATCGGCTAGTGGTATCGACTAGTGATATCGACTAGTGATATCGGCTAGTGATATCGGCTAGCTGATATCGGCTAGCTGATATCGGCTAGTGATATCGGCTAGTGATATCGGCTAGTGGTATCGACTAGTGATATCGGCTAGTGATATCGACTAGTGATATCGGTTAGTGATATCGGTTAGTGATATCGACTAGTGATATCGGCTAGTGATATCGGCTAGTGATATCGGCTAGCTAATATCGGCTAGCTGATATCGGCTAGCTGATATCGGCTAGTGATATCGGCTAGTTATATCGGCTAGTGATATCGGCTAGTGATATCGGCTAGTGATATCGGCTAGTGATATCGGCTAGTGATATCGGCTAGTGGTATCGGCTAGTGATATCGGCTAGTGATATCGACTAGTGATATCGGCTAGTGTTATCGGCTAGTGATATCGGCTAGCTGATATCGGCTAGTGATATCGGCTAGTGATATCGACTAGTGGTATCGACTAGTGATATCGGCTAGTGATATCGGCTAGTGACATTGGCTATTGCGTTCAAGCTGCAGCATTGCGCAACTTTTGCTTGATCTGAGTGTTTTAACCACGATCAAGTTTTATCGATTTTAATTATGAACCATCCTGACAGTTAGACCACCTCAAACATTAAAAACAATCGCAAATAATAAAAATACTGATACTTTCTAGTAAAATATACTAAAATTTAGTGTAAGCTCATCGTTTAGAAGGAGGTTTACTGCAATTATGCTAACAGCAGACAAAAAGTACACTCAAATGAATGCTGGCAGCTGGTATAGCGATAATAAGCAATTGAATTAACTAGACATTCTACTCTCTATAAGTGAATACATATGCATATGTTACTAGAGACATGGATTCCAAATGCTAGACTCCATGTAGGTGTGTGGGGATGTGGCTGGATTAGCCTTGTAACTCCTTATGACTGTTCATGTAGGTGTGTGGGGATGTGGCTGGATTAGCCTTGTAGCTCCTTATGACTGTTCATGTAGGTGTGTGGGGATGTGGCTGGATTAGCCTTGTAACTCCTTATGACTGTCCATGTAGGTGTATGGGGATGTGGCTGGATTAGCCTTGTAACTCCTTATGACTGTTCATGTAGGTGTGTGGGGATGTGGCTGGATTAGCCTCATGACTCCTTATGACTGTCCATGTAGGTGTGTGGGGATGTGGCTGGATTAGCCTCATGACTCCTTATGACTGCCCATGTAAGTGTGCGGGGATGTGGCTGGATTTGCCTCATGACTCCTTATGACTGTCCATGTAGGTGTGTGGGGATGTGGCTGGATTAGCCTCATAACTCCTTATGACTGTCCATGTAGGTGTGTGGGGATGTGGCTAGATTAGCCTCGTAACTCCTTATGACTGTTCATGTAGGTGTGTGGGGATGTGGCTGGATTAGCCTCGTGGACTAAGGCTATGGCATTCTTTTATCAAATAAACAAAGATGTACTGCCGCTCAAAGCCAACCTCGTGGTGCAAGAGGCCAAGTTAGGCGCAGCGCAGACAGAGCTCGATGTAGCGCAGTCTACTCTGGATGATAAACAGAAAGAGCTGGATGTTGTTCAGGCTGTCTATGACAAAGCTATGGGGTTTGCTTGGCTAATTTCTTCTTATATTCATGCATCACAAGTTCTTCAAATTCATAAATTTGCTTAGTGAATTGGTTGAAATACAATTTGCTCATGATTGATACATTACAGAGAAAAACAGACCCTTTTAGACGACGCTGAAGCCTGCAAACGGAAAATGCATGCTGCATCCACCCTTATCAACGGCTTGGCTGGGGAGCGTGTTCGGTGGACAGCGCAGAGCAAGGAATTCAAGGCACAAATAGGTGTGTTGCTATATCTTGGTGTTCAGATATATGCTTGGATGACTCTACATTGTATGCTGCTATTGTGTTAGCTGCGCGAAGTTGAACCTTAGCATGAGATCTAGTCAATGTGTTTATATTCACCTTGGAAAGCCTGTGCCATACATCTACCACTCAGGGAACTGACTTCTCTAGCATGCATAGTTTATAGCTTGTTCCAAATTCTTTTGCCTTATTATGAAAGTCCTGGAAATGAAATGGGTCAAAGTTGAAATTGATTGTGGTTGAGTATACCACAAGGTTTTACAGACGACGAGCTTTCAGATGGTGGATTATGCCTAAAATAGCATGGTAGATGATTAAGAGGGCTTCTAGCTGGAATTCATTGATTCCTTATTTCTGGTCCTCATCTATGTGATCTAGTCACCATATCGTGTCTGTGTGTTGTTCTAGTCCAAAATATCGGTAAAGTTCGACAGCTGCAAACTTCCCGATATTCCGCGAATACAGCTGCAACCTGTATCCGCATTGCTTCATCGATGCTATCGGTCCCCGATGCACATATCAATGATGAACGCCGAAAGGACAACACCGACATACGGCGATATAGTGTAAACCAGGCTTTAGACATGGCATCCCTCAAGATTATCCTTGTCTCCTGCTTTAAAATATGCTTGATTGCTGTTGCTTAGAGCCCAGGTTAAATAAACCAAGTCCTCAATCTTTCAACCAACATCTCTTAAGCTCATGTGTGGTTTTGGTTTGGCTATTCCCAATCCAGTGTAATTGTGGCTTATTTTTTCAGAACGACTGATAGGGGATGTACTTATGCTCACTGGCTTTCTCTCATATGCCGGGCCATTCAACCAGGAGTTCAGATCAAAGCTTGTAAAGAACTGGAAGAAGGAGTTGGCTGACAGGAAGGTCCCCTATTCATCTGACTTGCATATAACCAACACACTAGTTGATCAGCCCACTATTGTTGAATGGAACTTGCAAGGTAGAGTGTGTTTTATGAGCAAAATACCACCCGTTGACAACAGAATATAATTCTTTGTTATATAATGTGAGTTTATGGACGGGTAGGTCTATGCTCGCACAAGAGAAGATAACTCATATATTGCAGGCTTACCAAATGATGAGCTGTCCATTGAAAACGGAGTTATCTGCACTCGGGCTTCTAGGTACCCTCTCCTTATAGATCCGCAGACACAAGGCAAAACTTGGATAAAGAATAGAGAGAAAAGTAACAAACTTCAGGTGAGATCTGCTCAGTAGTCTTTTCTGTTTAGCAGGTCCCTGTCGCTTCTTCTCTTAGCTTCTGTTTGAGTTGTCAGAATTGCAATGAGTATTATTCGGTGGCTTTGTAAGTTTACATAATCTTACATTTATAATAGCTGTTACAAGGTTGCTAGATCTGGTAGTTATACTTTGTACATACTTGCCTGCTAGATAAAGAGGTGCTTCGATGATTACTCATTCATTTGCTGACTTAACATTCATTCATTTGACTTGCAGTGTTATTCTTTCTCGCAGTTTTTCAAGTTGCCCATAATTGAAAAGCACTCATATTTGTGTTTATCTACAGCGCATTCTGTAGCAACAGCTTACAATCTTCCTACTTCACCAACATTCCAACATTCCAGCATTTCTTTGCATCTCTTTTGCACTTTTTCAAGTATATTTTTTGCAATTCAGGTTTCCTCTTTAAATCACAAGTACTTCCGGAATCACTTGGAAGACTGCTTGTCATTGGCACGGCCATTATTAATAGAAGATGTGGGTGAGGAGATCGACCCTGCTTTAGATAACGTACTTGAGAAGAACTTCATCAAGTCTGGTACAACATTGAAGGTGAAGATCGGCGACAAGGAATGCGATTTTGAAAAGGGTAGGTTGGCTAGTTCTGTTGTTATTTTAGTTAAAGCAATATTTTATCAACTTTCTTACTGCCATGCTCGCACTTGTGTTTCAGGCTTCTATCTATACATCACAACCAAGCTTCCTAACCCGTCCTACACTCCTGAAGTGTCTGCAAGGACTTCCATAATAGACTTTACAGTGACCATGAAAGGCTTGGAGGATCAGCTGTTGGGCAGAGTAATACTAACTGAAAAAAGTAAGCAGATATTCATAATGTAGAAAGTGTACAGCTATGTGTCAGTTTCTGTATGTCTCTGTCTTGTCTGTATGTCATCTGTGCTACAAGTTTATGTTATTTGAATTTAACGAAAAATTTATATAGGTGAATAAATAAACAATATTGAAAACATTAGAGATCCTACTTTTAGAATCAGCTGTATCAAAAAGAGGAGGGAGTGGACAACTCTGTTAGAATATGCGTAGTAATTAGCAATTCAAACGCTTCTGGTTATGGAAGCTAAACCTGCTTTTCATGAACAGCTTTTGGCTCTAAACCCTTAATTATTTTCATTATACAACAATAATCATCCGCAGTATGTTACCATTTTGAGATAGCAAAAGCAGAAATGTACAAGTGAGAGTGAACTAACCAAGGTTTCTTTGCACTTAACAACAATATTGTAAACTTTATTTGTGGTTAACCTAAAGATCACAAGCAGCTTCCTGAGAATTAAAATGTGTTGCAGTTTCGTGATATACGCATTCGATTATAAATTTTATTGATGTAAATCTATTAAGATGCTCTTTAAAATGAATCTTCAGTGTGCATGGCCAAAAGATGGTGTAAAAGTAACTTGCATGAATGGATACAACTCGCAGTGCTTGGTTTATTCTCCTGGCAACCATTTAGTGTATGGCCCATTGTGAGCAACTTCCTTTTTTAAGATCACCAATCAACTTTGTAAGCTAGTTGAATGGCATAAAGTTGTGTATTATTTTTAAGCCACCCATATAGAGGCTATCAGCTAACCGAGTTAATTATATTTTAATTCTTACACCAGACACTGAAGTGTTCAAATTTGTTGCCACAAAAATATTTTTTCTTCAACTCCGCTGCACTTTCATTGCTAGAATAAATGGGTCTCAGGACATGATAAATTGATAGTTGTTTTTACTGGAAGTACTTCCAAGTGTGGTCTTTTAGATTTTCTACTGCATTAATATTCAAATACTACTTCATCTTACAGGCTTAACTAATATAACATTACTATTCCCCTCACTTGAAAGTTTGCTGAAAGCTTCCTAGATATGTTTGGTTGATGGTGGCTGTTGTACAAGACTTTGAAGTTTAAAGTAAATGTAGAACAGGAGTTCGGTAAATCATATATGTATATGATTAGCTGTGCTACCCGGCGTTGCCCGGGTAATAAAAAAGTCTTTGGATAGAAAATTGATTTGTATTTAACATATAACCACATTTCCTGTTCTAACTTTCAAACTACATATCATGAGGAAAAAGTTTTGTGCAGGACAACTAAATTAAAAATAAATTAAACAAATGTAAAGGTTTTCAAACCACTGTAAATTTAAAATTTCATAACTTTCAGCGATGTATATCTTTTAATAACGTACAGTGGAACCTCGGCTCTCGAACATAATCCGTTCCAGAAGGTTATTTGAAAACCGAGTTGTTCGAGATCCGAAACAATTTTTGTTTGTCATAACAAACAAGTTTATGACAAACAAGTGTTTGTCATAAACTAGTGCTACGATAAGTTTTATATTGAGATTTTTATTGGCCTTTCAATTCACTTGAGAACATCACGTGACAAAATGATAACCAAACTGTAATGAATACGTCAGAGAAATAAAGAGATTCTAATCTACGGCGGCTTTTAGTTTTTGAGCTTTTAAGAGCTTGTAATCACCTTTCCACATATTTGGCACCTACAACACAACAGAGTAAGACATGGTGAATCTTTTGATACCAAATAACTGTAATGGGAATTTTGTTGCAAGTCAATCTTTAAGATACAATGACAAAACTTGCAGAAATTGATAATGAGACAGCAAAAAATGCAACAGATTAGTTACATCAAAAATCAAAGGAAAAAGAAAATATAAACAGCAATGGCACATTTGCTTCACATCTTTGAATCAGAATCCTCCTCCAAAACAATTTAGGGTAACTCGACTGGAGGGTTATCTCCCTAGCAAATCTCTTCGGTAAATCTCTTCGTCCCAGATGGTGCTTCCCTTTTTGTAAAGAATTTATGAAGCGTAAATTGCTTCTCCATTTGTTAATGAATGTTTCCATGCTGTTTCTGGAGCTGTTCCAATTCCAATGCGCATGCTTCGGTTTGATCGAGAACCGAATCTATGTTAGAGATCCAAGACAAACAAATTTCAAAATCTTTGGTTGAAGACCGAGTTGGTCAAGAACCGAAATGTCCATGAGTTGAGGTTCTACTGTATATAATTAGTACACAGACCGCCAAATTTTAAGTTGAAGATCAATTATTGGTGATTTATCGTGGGGCCGAATGAATTAGCTCTAACGAAAAAAGACGAATAAGCATCGCGTTGCCCATACTTAGGTCCCAAAATATTTCTGAACAGAAGCATCGTAACTCATGGACGCAAGGCTAAAATAATTAGCATGCGCATGGCGTATGCGATATATGAAAACGGAAGTGATCAATATGCTGTTGTAGCTCAGTGGTAAAGCGTCTGGATAACAAACTTATCAATGCATCCACCGGGAGTTCAAATCTATCAGAATGCGGAATTTCAATATCAAGATTTTAATAGATATAGCCGGAATGCAGACAGGCATACGACATAAAACATACTTTGAGAAATATATATATAGATATAAGATATAATCACTATGATGCAGTTCACATAATTGCAGAGCCATTAATAACCATTCCTAGACATTTGTAGGAAATAATAGTGTGAGATATGCATTCACTTTAACCGTTTGTTTTTTGCACATACCATTTGCCATCATACCACAAATGCCATTTGCCATTTTTGCTCATACACAAATTTGATAAGAGAAAATATACCATCAGGTGAGTTGGAACAGGAAAGAACTAAGCTGATGGAAGATGTTACATCAAACAAGCGTAAGATGCAAGAGCTGGAAGATAACCTCCTTTATAAGCTAACCAGTACCCAAGGTTCTCTTGTTGAGGACGAGTCTCTTATTCAAGTAAGATGCAAGTTCCACTATATACATTGACTTGACTGTATGGTACTAACAGATAGCACGAGAAACTAGTGGGTGTTGGCTGATTGTCACTAGGCGTTGACTCAGTAGTTGATAGCATAAACTAGTGGGTATGTTTTACTGTCACCAGGTGTTGACTCAGTAGTTGATAGTATAAACTATTGGGTATGTCTCACTTCACCAGGTGTTGACTCAGTAGTTGATAGTATAAACTAGTGGGTATGTCTCACTGTCACCAGGTGTTGACTCAGTAGTTGATAGTATAAACTAGTGGGTATGTCTCACTGTCCCCAGGTGTTGACTCAGTAGTTGATAGTATAAACTATTGGGTATGTCTCACTTCACCAGGTGTTGACTCAGTAGTTGATAGTATAAACTAGTGGGTATGTCTCACTGTCACCAGGTGTTGACTCAGTAGTTGATAGTATAAGCTGGTGGGTATGTTTTACTGTCACCAGGTGTTGACTCAGTAGTTGATAGTATAAACTATTAGGTATGTTTTATTGTCACCAGGTGTTGGCGGTCACCAAAACAACTGCTGCTCAGGTTAGTGAGAAGCTTTTAATTGCTGCCGATACTGAAGTGAAGATAAACCTTGCTAGGGAAGAGTACAGGCTGGTGGCTACTCGTGGCAGTATTCTTTACTTTCTCATAACTGAGATGTCGATGGTCAACTCGATGTATCAGACCTCCCTCAAGCAGTTTTTAGGGATATTCGACATGAGTATGGAGCAGTCTCCTAAGTCTCCCATACAAGGTAGCTCATCAAAACCATATCACAAATGTAGTTCTGTTGCAAGTAGTGATTTAAGTTGATGGGGTTTCACACTAATTTAACCTTTCTAAAGTGTCTAGGCACTAGTAAACATCAATCAACTGAGCTTAAGGGTGCCACCATAACTGACATAGTTATCAAATGCATATACAGTCAAACATGGATAACTCGAACTTCACGGGACCGAGCGAAAGTGTTCGAATTATCAGAGCATTCAAGTTATCAGAGCACTGTCACAAGTCCATGTATTTACTTATTTATTAGTAGATACATGTACATATACAAACTATAATATAAATCAAAAGCACAAATGGCTTGTTTTGAATTAAATGCTTCAAATGTAAAGTTTAAAACGTTTTTATCAAAAAGTATAGAGATTTTTCTATCACTTGAGATTGGTTTGTTGTTTGAGGTGATGTTATTGCCAGGACGTTTTTTAGATTGACATTGGCAAAACTTGATCGTTGTTGAAATGCTCAAAAGAAAAGACATCAGTACATATACAAACTATAATATAAATCAAAAGCACAAATGGCTTGTTTCAAATTAAATGCTTCTAATGTAAAGTTTAAAACGTTTTTATCAAAAAGTATAGAGATTTTTTTATCACTTGAGATTGGTTTGTTGTTTGAGGTGATGTTACTGCCAGGACGTTTTTCAGATTGACATTGACAAAACTTGATCGTTGTTGAAATGCTCAAAAGAAAAGACATCTTTTTCTTTTGAGCGTTTCACCCACGATCAATTTTGCCGATTTTTCTTGAAGTTTATGCAAAGATTACCTCACTTTACCTCGCTTCCGAAGGGCGATTGCTAAGCGAATGTTTTGTATAAATCAAATTTCACCAAACCTTTAGAAAAGTTGTTGACAAAAATATTTTGCTGATGGTGGTAATAACGACGTTTATGAATTACGAAAAGTTGAGGTTTACCTCTATGGCTTGGAATAAAGTGATTTTCTAAAGCGATAGCAACCGTCTCGGTAACCGTTGGGCACAACACTGTTCGAATTAACAGTGTTGAGTTCAAGTTATCTATAGCAATTTATCATTACGTGGGAACGGACCGAAGAAACCGTTCGAATTAACCATGTGTTCGAGCTATCCGTGGGCGAGTTATCCATGTTTCACTGTAGTTTTAATCACAGCCAAGAAATGGCATTATTGTCGCAAGTGCAGCAATTATTGATTCAGTAAAAATAGATCACATGGTAATGCTTGACCACATGCTGGATATGAATCAAATAGATCACATGGTAATGCTTGACTACATGCTGGATATGAATCAAATAGATCACATGGTAAAGCTTGACCACATGCTGGATATGAATCAAATAGATCACATGGTAATGCTTGACCACATGCTGGATATGAATCAAATAGATCACATGGTAATGCTTGACTACATGCTGGATATGAATCAAATAGATCACATGGTAATGCTTGACCACATGCTGGATATGAATCAAATAGATCACATGATAATGCTTGACTACATGCTGGATATGAATCAAATAGATCACATAGTAATGCTTGACTGACTACATGCTGGATATGAATCAAATAGATCACATGGTAATGCTTGACTACATGCTGGATATGAATCAAATAGATCACATGGTAATGCTTGACCACATGCTGGATATGAATCAAATAGATCACATGGTAATGCTTGACCACATGCTGGATATGAATCAAATAGATCACATGGTAATGCTTGACTACATGCTGGATATGAATCAAATAGATCACATGGTAATCCTTGACCACATGCTGGATATGAATCAAATAGATCACATGGTAACGCTTGACTACATGCTGGATATGAATCAAATAGATCACATGGTAATGCTTGACTACATGCTGGATATGAATCAAATAGATCACATGGTAATGCTTGACTACATGCTGGATATGAATCAAATAGATCACATGGTAATGCTTGACCACATGCTGGATATGAATCAAAGTTGGCGAGCTGAACACACAAGAAAGAAAAGCGTAATGTAATATAATATATTTATCAAGGATGTTGTCAGTACCATAATTATTATTATGTTAGTTTACTATAAAGGGATAGCCATCGATTTGTTATCACTGGAAAAGTTTAACTACGACAACTGGCTTCGCTTTGACAATAGTTTTTTTACACAAGTTGACCTCAGCAGCATATCCAATAATTCACTCGCTACTTTGTAATAACACGACTACCTTCTCGTATTGGTTTATGAATACTCAGAAAAAACTATTTTAGTATGAGTTTTAATATCATCGCCTTCTACTATAGAAGGCCATGATATTAACTATATTACTCTTACCTAAAACACTTCTACACACTGTTACCAACTCAATACTTACAGTTTTTTCTATAATGCCATCTGAATGTAACAACTCAACTTTGATGCTCATGTACATCTACAGGTATTCTAATATGTATTTATATCTATTCTAATGTGGATGTTTATCCATTCTAATGTGTATGTATATCTATTCTAATGTGGATGTATATCTATTTTAATGTGGATGTATATCTATTCTAATGTGGATGTTTATCTATTCTAATGTGGATGTATATCTATTTTAATGCGTATGTATATCTATTCTAATGCGTATGTATATCTATTCTAATGTGGATGTTTATCCATTCTAATGTGTATGTATATCTATTCTAATGTGGATGTATATCTATTTTAATGTGGATGTATATCTATTCTAATGTGGATGTATATCTATTCTAATGTGGATGTATATCTATTTTAATGCGTATGTATATCTATTCTAATGCGTATGTATATCTGTTCTAATGTGTATGTATATTTATTCTAATGCATATGTATATCTATTCTAATGTGGATGTATATCTATTCTAATGTGGATGTTTATCCATTCTAATGCGTATGTATATCTATTCTAATGTGGATGTATATCTATTTTAATGTGGATGTATATCTATTCTAATGTGGATGTATATCTATTCTAATGTGGATGTATATCTATTTTAATGCGTATGTATATCTATTTTAATGCGTATGTATATCTATTCTAATGCGTATGTATATCTATTCTAATGTGGATGTTTATCCATTCTAATGTGTATGTATATCTATTCTAATGTGGATGTATATCTATTTTAATGTGGATGTATATCTATTCTAATGTGGATGTATATCTATTCTAATGTGGATATATATCTATTCTAATGTGTATGTACATCTATTCTAATGTGTATGTTTATCCATTCTAATGTGTATGTATATCTATTCTAATGTGGATGTATATCTATTTTAATGTGGATGTATATCTATTCTAATGTGGATGTATATCTATTCTAATGTGGATGTATATGTATTCTAATGTGTATGTACATCTATTCTAATGTGTATGTACATCTATTCTAATGTGTATGTACATCTATTCTAATGTGTATGTACATCTATTCTAATGTGTATGTTTATCCATTCTAATGTGTATGTATATCTATTCTAATGTGGATGTATATCTATTTTAATGTGGATGTATATCTATTCTAATGTGGATGTATATCTATTCTAATGTGGATGTATATGTATTCTAATGTGTATGTACATCTATTCTAATGTGTATGTATATCTATTCTAATGTGTATGTACATCTATTCTAATGTGTAAGTTTATCTATTCTAATGTGTATGTATATATATTATTGTATTTATTCAATTCTTGAGCATCTTTATTAATAATATTGGGCCTATCTAGAAGTACGGTATTGCCATTGAAACGCTATATGCCCAATTTCGCACTAAGAATAGCAGACAAGCTATTATGTTAATTTGCTCAGAGGACTTGTCTCATTGCTATTTTTCCTTTTCTATTTGGCTGTAACCATGACAACGTGCTGCCTCTATTTGACCTTTGCTTTGAAGAATGCCGCTGTGGAATAATCTACATTATTTATTACTGTGGCAGCTCATCATCCAATATTAAATTGGCTTTAGATACAATGGATTTGACTTAGCATATTTACTAACTTTCACTTGATGACAATCACGAGAAATTCACCTGACATTCATGTTGCTGTTATTTTCCATGATATGCCTCTCTGAAGCACTCTATTGGTCTCATTTTTAGCTGCGAGTTTTATAGAAACATACACCATCTAGTATTTTCCTGCTAGATAATTCAACAATTTGTTCGACAGCTCTCAAAACATATTTACTTGTACTAGAGTGGCAGTGAACCGCATGGATTCATTGCACAGCAACTAGGGTAAATATCGGTTAGGTGATATGAATGCCCCTTTGGTTTTTTGCAGCAAAGAGGGTACAGACAATAATAGATTTCTTAACATATGAGGTTTTTCGATATACATGCCGAGGGCTCTATGAGACACACAAATTTCTATTCACCCTCCAGATGGCGCTCAAGATTGACCTTGACAAAGGTCATATCAAGCATGAGGAGTTCCAAGTAAGCCATCATTACATTTCCTTGTTCTAACATTAGTTGTCAAGAATAGTATAGGTCAAGCGACATTCGCTCAACTTTTGAAATAATTTTTGTATGTCTCCTACTATACTTGATTGATTACATGGATGACAGCAAAAAGATAAGATGAGTATGTAGCCAATCACAACGAAGACAGTTTTTGTCTCTGGGTGTCAAGTAGAAACTTCGTAACGCTTGCACTGTATATGTTGGACCAGCACATTTTTTAGCTGTGTGGAAGTCATTTTAGCGGAAATTTAATAAAGTAATGCTTATTTATTGGTTATTGATTGCTATTGTTTAAAAAGTAAAATTGTCCACTAGATCTTGGAAGGTTTATCATGAGTACCTGGTATGAGGTGACAAATCATCAAGGATCATCATGCTGATAAAGAGTTCATGGTCAAATATGCTTGTGGGTAAAATATATGCGGGAGTTACACATGATTAGTCATATACTATCAAGTGAGAAATCAATTCTGATTTATATTCCTTTTGTAGTTACCATAACACCAAATTAACATTCTGCAATTTCCTTTTATGGATTGATAATAATAGTAACAATTGAATAACGTATTTAGTCAGAACTGGCGAGTAATTATCTTACCCCTCCGCTTGTGAACTCCAGAGTGGAGGGAATCTGCAACCCTGACATGACATACTATAGAAGTTATCTACATCAGTATGTCCGTATTGTCAAAGGATTGTAGTTGTGTCTGGCTATTATTCTTACATTTGTACAATATTTTATGACACGCTATTTATTATATACTATATCCTATTACATACATTTTATCCGAGAAATCCGTGTCAGAAATGATGAAATTTCTATTAATGGAGGTTATAGAATCTAACATGCTTCTGTCACCTTTTCTCAGCTGTCATTGCTGCCAGTTAAGGCATCGTCATTGCTGCCGGTTAAGGTATCGTCATTGCTGCCAGTTAAGGAATCGTCATTGCTGCCAGTTAAGGCATCGTCATTGCTGCCAGTTAAGGTATCATCATTGCTGCCAGTTAAGGAATCGTCATTGCTGCCAGTTAAGGCATCGTCATTGCTGCCATTTAAGGCATCGTCATTGCTGCCAGTTCAGGCATCGCCATGCAAGTCTAAACTGTAGATGATATTCAATGTCAGTAGCATCAAATCCATCCAATTTAGTATTACATTGTTCAATAGATGCAGTCGGGTGTATTCCGATTTCTGTTCTACTCTGTGTCAAACCACTTATGAGTATTATAAAAAACAAACACTTCATCCACAAATTAATAATAGTCTGTTTTTGTTAAAACAATGTTGGTTGCATTAACTTCAAAATTATCAGCAATAGTTAGTACGAACAAGAAGGAAGGAGAGTCAAAATAAGGGAACTGAGGCAAAGTAAAAATGTGGACATAGCCGGTTAGACTAGCAGCCTTTAGGTGTTGATGGCATTGCGTTACTGAGCATTGCTGAAACTGAGATATGGCTGCAGTAGTGAGCACTCGCAGTAAAGCTGCTAGTATAGCATATAGTATAGCATATAATATAGCATATAGTATAGCATATAGTATATAGTATAGCATATATTATAGCACACTACATTCTCCAGTAACATAATTACTTCTTTATTCCTTAACCAGAAAGACATGTAAATATGTACTATGCCCTTGAGTTTGTGTAGTTTTAATGCAGAAGTTGTCTTCCCTGCCTCCAAGCTAGTACAGACCATGTGACACGCATGTAGCAGTCATGGGTTTTAGCTGACCTATGCTGGACTTTTTTCTTTGAAACCACCCAATGTCTTTTTACTCTTATAACGAGTTGATGGGACCCTTTACAGGAGTTGGTAAATACTTACTCTTATAACGAGTTGATGGGACCCTTTACAGGAGTTGGTAAATATGCCTGCAAGGATGTTGGTCATAGTTGATACTCGGCATCCACTAGCATTCTCGCTGACCTGATATAGCATAAACACAACTTATACTGCGTGCCATTCTACCAATGTAATCCTGTCACCAACCTAATAATGATGCATCAGTAATTGAGGCCTTCAGATGATGTTGTGTCCCGTTTATGAGGGGGGTCATAGCTTTTTTTGCTATAATCCAGGATTAGACCAGCCCTCAAATTAATAGGATGTTTACCCTATAAGTGGGCCTGCCATGATTTGATCACTGATTCTCTGTCTGTCTCTTAACCTTATAAGGCCTCCAATTAATTGTTATAGCTTTCATATCAGCCATTAGAGGAACATAATAACATATGAAATGTTGGAACATTTAACATTTCTCCTGATTTTCATTTTTTGCACAAATTCTGTACCAGTGTGAGCGAGCTGCCTATCGGCATCGGCCATAGCGCGTTATTGAAGCAGCATCGGAAGGAGTCATGACTATGGTTCAAGTTTCGTTGGCGTGTCATGCTTAACAATTACCTTGTTTGTTTTTACTAGTGATACGCATACATTTGGGACATAGTATTCTTGTGTTTGTGTTGAGAGATTGAGGGAAGCAGCTTCTGCAGTCTGAGCTATCATTTCTAAATTAGTGCTTAGACGACTATCGCTATTGTGATGGTTGTGTTACAAGCCATTGAATAGTATGTAATATTGAATACTTTATGTATTAGCCTAATAGTAGCCTGTGTTCCCGACAGGCTTTATCGAGTAGCCTGTGTTACCTACATACATCGATGTAAACTTTATTTGATCTTCCAGTTTATGGTTCAGCTACCAGCAATACCGTTTTAACTAAATCAACTTTTGAGAGTTTTCTAACAAACTTGATTTATATTTATGTAAAATCTAAATCAGGTTGATCTTCTTGGCACTGCGAGAATCTCTTCAGAAAAATCTGAAGAAACTAATAGTCTAAGTTTTTCAGACTGATTGTGCTGAACTCAATCATTTTGCATGGTTACTGTAGGTGGAGTGTCGTTAATTGCTTCAAAAACATCACCTGTATTCATGTACCATCAGCCGAGTTGAATGAAGCGCAGTGAATGTATTCATTCATGCACTCAAAGGACATCCGCGTAGCCTCTAGGTGCTAATGCATTTAATAATGGTGATTTTAAAGTCTATGTGTTCGACTATTCGATCTGTTCGACTATGCACAGAGCTAGAGTTATACGGGTCTTGTTATGTTACATTGGCATAGCTCAGATGAGTTGGCATCTTTGGTTAATGGGACTATAATTGACACACAGGCTTTAGTAACTCAGTGCCACGTTCTTGCCTCACTTGCCTGGTGCATTAACATTTTGCCTTTCAGAAACTTATTATTGACTGGTCGTCAATATGAAGAACAGAAGATTGAGGCGTTGTTTCTCACAAAACTTTCTTTGTCACAATTTCTTTTGCTTTAGTTGTTTAACTGAAGCGTCTCTTGATATTGGTATGTAATATGTCCACACTTGTAGCAGAGCTCCTGGCCAGATGTCTGGAAGTATTCTATGCTGGTGCTTAGTTGCGAGATGAAATGCCTGACGATAATACCATTTACCATCTTTCCGTTACCTCATATTCTTAGCAGGCACTTGTCAGTCGTCTGCTCTACATCTACGACCTTATTGACAGGTTTTTGTGAAAGGAGGAGCAGCCCTTGATTTAAACAATATACAGCCAAAGCCCTGTCGGTGGATCCTAGACATGACCTGGTTGAACCTTGTGGAGCTGAGTGGCAAGTTAAGAGAGTTCAAAGATCTCTTAAACCAGGTAATTCAGCTCGTGTAAAATAGCATTGTATCCAAAGAGTGAGGAATTTATATCAAGTGCATTATATAATTATACTATACATAGTGTTAGACCCAAAGAGTGAGGAAATTATATTAAACCAAATATTTTAGCATATTTATGTTTGCCTAATTTTATTTTATTACAAGTTTTCAAAAAGGTGAAGGAAGAACTTTATGGTTCAAAGGGTGATGGTCAGCTTTGTCCTGTATGGTTTATGCTGGAAATGTAGCTAATGAGTCTAGCAAGCCGTCAGACATATCATTTGTATGTATCATTTTTGTACCGGAGGATCTTGATGATAAGTTCAACCATCAAGGTTGAGAGTGATAGGCAGGTCATGGATCGGAGGGGTTTGGCATATTCGCGGCTAGCTTATATAATTCATAAATATTGCTGATATTGATGGAGATATTGCTCAACAGTTATTGGAGATATTGGTAAATAATTGATAAATCAGAAACATTGATGGGAAATTAATACCTGATTCATCATGTCTCTTATTATTTGCCTTATGAAATGTTGATTAATCTGGCACCCGATATGATACGGGTGATAGGTTGTAGCTAGGAGGCTGGGAAGCATTTATTTATATTCGAGATCGGTGACTCATATGCCGCATTCATCATGCGCACAAAACAGAACTGTTCTATGAGATTTTTGTTTGGTGGTACCAACCTTTTAGTACATCACGTAGCGTGTATATAAAAGTCCTGCATTATGCAAAACACCGGCTTATTGATTGAGTTTATTAATCCTGATTATTGATTCTCTTTTGGACACTCTCTGCTTCCAAAAATTAAATCATACTTTGAAGTCGCAATGATAAATGCGACAGCGATAAACTTATTATTGTCTCCAGATATCAAGAAATGAAAAACAGTGGAAAAACTGGTTTGACAAGGAGGCCCCAGAAGAGGAAACAACTCCAGATGGCTACTCTACATCCCTTGACACATTTCGTCGACTTCTTCTCATCAGATGCTGGTGCCCCGATAGAACTATAGCCCAAGCTCGCTCTTATATAGCTGACTCATTAGGGGACAGGTAGTGCAACCCGCCATCTCGTCGGTGTCATAAATCACAGCTTACAAATCGGATAAGTTAGCCGATGATCATTCTTAGGGCTTCCAATAGCTACTGTCATCAAGCATGTCTCATGCGCTAGACTAACTTAGTGGGGTGTTTGGCCAATGCTTGTGTTTTGTTTTACGTTATACAGCATCTTTAAATTAGAAACTGGTCGATATCTACCATATACTTAGCAGGATCTTCTTGGTTTTAATAAGATCATTTCAGATCAAAGTTGGTTTTAATTGTCAGAAATCAATAGTTATGTTTTAGCTCTTAGTTTTCTATTTTTGATAATCTTGGTTGTAGATATGCCAGTGCCGTTATACTCAACCTACAGGAGACATGGCATGAGAGTGAGCCTCGTACTCCTCTTATAGGGCTTCTGTCTATGGGCTCCGACCCGACTGTACAAATTGAAACTCTTGCTAAAAGGCATGGAGTGGATTGTCGAGCGATATCAATGGGCCAAGGACAGGAGGTGCATGCCAGGAGGCTAGTGGCTCATTTTATGCAGGTAAATATCACACAATATACATGACGTGCGTTTATCTTATCGCTAGTTTCGATAGCCAAAAGTTAGCCTTTTCGTTAGCCTTAGTTCTCATATGACAATATTGACATGTATTAGGAACAGATTAGATAATTTACATGTATTTTATGGTTCGGAGAAATCCACATAACATAAACATTCTCAGAACAGATTATTGACATTGTAGGATTGTCTACTGAATATATATATTGTAATAGGATTAAAAGAGGATTTATCTAATCTGCCGACTTTAGTTTTCCCATGACGCTTTATGCAGATGTACTTTCACTGTAACAGTTGTAGAATATTGCTTAAATTTGTTATTGCTGATGAAGACATTGTAAAATTATAAATAGAAGCTATTGCGATTGGTGAGTAAACAATTGTAAAAATGTAGACACATTACCAGAGCTACCAGTGGTTGTAGTCACATTACCAGAGGTACCACTGGTTGTAGCCACATTACCATAGGTACGAGTGGTTGTGCCCACATTACCAGAACTACCAGTGGTTGTAGCCACATTACCATAGGTACCAGTGGTTGTAGACACATTACCAGAGGTACCACTGGTTGTAGTCACATTACCAGAGGTACCACTGGTTGTAGCCACATTACCATAGGTACGAGTGGTTGTGCCCACATTACCAGAGCTACCAGTGGTTGTAGCCACATTACCATAGGTACCAGTGGTTGTAGACACATTACCAGAGGTACCACTGGTTGTAGTCACATTACCATAGGTACGAGTGGTTGTGCCCACATTACCAGAGCTACCACTGGTTATACCCACATTACCATAGGTACCAGTGGTTGTAGCCACATTACCAGAGGTACTTGCAGCCATAAGCTGCAAGTACCTCTGGTAATGTGGCTGACAAGGAATGTAAGCAATGTAAGGTAATGTAAGCATGACAAGGAATGACGCTATAACTCTAACTACGTTTGCTATCATTATTTTACTACCGCTGATGTTACGCGTCTCACTTTGGCTTTCACATTGCACAAAATTCTCAAATTTGCTTTACTTTGAATTTTTGTTGTTTAAATCTTGTCTACTTTGTAGACAAGATCTTGTCTACAAAGACCTAGAGAATAAGTCATAGGCCCAGCCAATTGAAAACAAATTTTAATAAATTTTAAATGCTTGTGAGCAACTTTGAATGTTTTATGTTATTAAAGCATTACATGTGGCTGGTTGTAGAGTGGAGGCTGGTGCCTCTTGCAGAACTGTCACCTCGGGCTAGAGTATATGATAGAGCTGATGGAGTCACTGCTCAACACTGAAAGCATAGAGCCTACGTTTAGAGTGTGGATCACTACGGAAGTGCACCCTCAGTTTCCCATCACCCTCCTCCAGATGGCCATTAAGTTCACAAATGAACCTCCTCAGGGAATAAAAGCTGGTTTAAAAAGGACTTACACAGGTGACTGCAAGGTTCCTCCTACTCTAATATAAGGCACTTTTGTCTATGTATCATTGGTGATAGCCATTTACCTGCTGTGCGTTTACTAGATTACGCTTTGGTATACACTCTTCATCGTAGCATGCCCCTACAGGTAGCACCAGTAATGATACTCTTACCTGCATTCTATTGTAGCAGCTATCACCCTTACCGGAATATCTTTGTCATTATTGCATATGAGATACAGCATTTGTATAATTTAACATTGTTACTGTCATTAGCCAATCATGTTTGTTCAATTGCCACCTAGAAGTGATTCTCATGCTATAATGTTGTGCATCTTATGATAGAGATTTGTTTACATTTTACCATGGCAACCATATTACGGAGCCTCGCCATATAAAAGCAGTTGTTGTAAGTGCTTATATCTAGTTTGACTATCTGCACATTCAGCTGTAGTTTGTCTCTTAAAGCAAAATGTTACTTAACAAGACTGTGTTCTTGGAAGGCGGTGGTACCCAGATATGCGAATATGATACGGATGACCTCAGGCTTTCAGGCCTTTGGATATCGGTATTTGTTCTTTCGGCTGCTCTCAATTTGTTTGCAATATTCGGCAACTGCATAGTTGTGCTGGCATGCTTTTTACAAAAGAAGAAGCCACCCTTGATCGTCTACATTCATGCCCTCGCTTTAAGCGACTTGTTTTATGCCCTCGTCGCTCCTCTCTACACCTACAGGTGAGTGTCAGCTGTATTGTTTCACTTCTCTTTGCTTTTGTCCTGCACATCTCTTGACATGCTCTTCCTTCGGGACCATTTCTGCTTTTGCTTGAATAGTAATTGGATTAATTTTGTCTACCTCAAAACTTTGCCAACGTTTTTATCTGTAATCTATAATGTTATTAAATAATGGTATTATTTTAACAATAGAAAAACATGAATTTCTATTGTTATTATTTTGACAATAATAATGATAGAAATAATAATAAATCTATCGGTCTTATTTTGACAATAGAAAAACATGAATTTTTATATACACATGTATTTGGTTTTTATTTTTTTAAATTGTTCTGAAGTCATTTTATATTATAGTTAATTGTCAAAAATACTACAAATATCGAACTTGGATCCAAAATGTCACAAAATAACGTAGATACAGCAAATGTTCATTGGTTATAGTTATGTAATAACATTAATAGCAACTGGCCTGCATGAGGTTTTGATGCCTATATATTGATGCCTATATCGCGGGTCTATTTGTTTAATTTATTCACAGAGGCATACTTTACCTACTGCCGCAGGCAACCCGATAGGCCAACCATATCAAATGAAATCGGTTACTGCATTTGGAATTGATGTGTCAATATTGAAGCCTTTTAATAGCCAAGATAGTAAAGATATAGCAAGAGAAATTTTGACAATTTTTGTTAAGACATTCTTAAAGGCCCATCATATGGCATGTTAATTGTGACAGATGTGCAACAATTTATTACACCAGTTATCAATTTCTTCAAATTATAAAAATGATCATGCGTCTGGATTGGTGAGCACTGAATACATTGGAAAAATACTATTTTGACGGTAACCTTTAGTAGGTGTATGTACATGTAGGTACTCAACCCTGCATTTTGGTAGGCGGTGCAATTATGATGATGTGGTCAATAAAATATCACTTGACTTATATTCAATGTACTGTTTATTAGCATGTAAATTCAGGAACTGAGACTGGATAAAATAATTGTTTGCAGGTATGTACTGCAGCACTGGCCAAGCCTTGTCATCAACTTTGGACTCGCCGGTCGTCTCTCGCACAGCGTCACTCTGATTGGTAACACATTCTCGAGCATCTCAAGCTGGCTCGTCGTTGCTCTCACTCTTGACCGCCTTATTCTCACCAAGCTTCCTTTCAAGGCCGGCACGCTGAGCACGAGCAAGCGCGCCTACCTCGTCATACTCACCATAGTGCTCTGTTGCTGCTCTGTCAATGCTGTTTGGGTATACGAGTTTCTAGAGGTGCCCATCACAGTGCTTCCGTGTAATGGTTACTGGATTATCCCGAATGAGGTGGAGAGAGACGACGGTTCAATCTATACGCCCATTCGCTATCGCAAGGCCTACCAACTTTACGCGATAATTAGTGCTGTCCTCTTTCTTTACGCGCTGCCAACTTTGATCATCATAGTTAGCAATACACTCGTCATCCTGGCTCTTAAAACTAGTAACCCCGCTAGTCAGAAGTTGGTGGCGAGTGCCAAGGCTACTGTGAAGAGATTGAAAGAAATTAGGCTAACGAAAATGATTATCGTTGTGAGCATTACCTTCGTCATCTCAAATGTGCCAGATGTGACCACTCGACTTCTATGGAAGTTTATTTCTCCTCTCATCGTTGCCAAGGTTCAGCCGATTGCCCACCTGTTTCTCATGATTAACGTGGGGGCTAATTTCATTGTTTACTCCATGTTCAATAAACATCTCTTTGACACCATCATCAGTTTATGTCGACCAAAAAAGTGTTGCCTCAGACCAAATGCCGTTGCTGAAGAAGTTCCTTCGTCATCTGGCAGCAAGTTTCCTAATTCACAATCTGTTGAGCTGTCGGGCTGAGTGGCCTTTGGTCGTGTCTCTTTGCTTGGAAGGCAGAATGAGTAGACGTGTTTTCCGTCCATTGTTAATGTTGTCATCAATAGTCAACTTTACAATATTTCAATGTGCCAGTTTTTTATATCTTCTCAAATTCTATTGTTTGAGCATAAGGAAGCTCAAATTGTATAAATTTTTCTGTTTTATTAAAATTGGATGAATATCAGCTGCTAAACGGAGAGGTCATTTGTCTGCAAATGATTTTGTCTCAAACTATCAGTTGCTGAAAGTTATGGTAGATCTTTTTGTCCAGAAGTTGTTATAATCTCACTGATTGGCTTGCGAATGGTTTCCATTCTAATTTTCTCTGAGTTGATGATCTTATCATGCTTCAAACAAGCGATTTGAAATAAGTTTGTTTTCAAAAAGCTGCATTTCATCATTCAAATAATTGTGATATTTCTTGGAGAGTTATATTTTTTCTCCTATTGTGATTATTTGTGCCAACTAATAATTTAAACATTGCAGAGGTTGTTTTACTTATGAAGGTTCACATTTATCTTGATGTTATTTTTCTATGTTGTCACTGTTGAGTCACAGATATTAACATAAGATTATTTAAATGTTGTCTATATATGATATTATTGGTTTTTCAAATACATTTTAGTAAACATGTGACCATCTTCTTGCTATGGGAGTTTTAAAGAGTTGTCAACACCATCATCTTTGAGCCGTGATGTATTCTGACACTGGCCTGGTATTTGACTTAACGCCCAATCTAATTTGATGACACCATTTGTGGCACTTCAATATACTAGAAGCTATATTAAAGCTATTATTTAAAGGAACAAATCTAAACCATATATTTGGTTAAAAGAATGCCTTCTAAGCATTGTCTAAACAAAAATAAACCTTTATATGGCAATAATTTGTCCAACATTCAAGGCTGTTCACAAAAGTACTCTGTAAGTCACCTTAAATTTAAATATTCGCTCAGCAGCGTCTCAATGATTTTTTGGGCTCCATGAAACCATTCATTTGAATCTTTCTAATAACATTCACTGATTTTTGGCTAACGGTTACTACAAGCCTTATAAACTTTGCATTCTGTATTACTTGCTTTTTCTTAGAATAATCATCTGCTAGTACTATTTAATGCCTGTCATTTTTGGAATGTTCAACTTCCAAGCTCAGCATCAAATGGTTTTAGTACACGTGGTCATTATGAGATCTGACATCTGAATCTTGCTAATTGCACTAGCTACTAGGTATGATAGCCATAAATACTCCCATGCCTGTGCAGAACGCGTAAGCTCTGGCAATAGTCTCATGCAAAATTACTGAAAATTTCATGCTAAAATTTGCGATATGGTGTTCAAACTTCAAATCACTTGAAAGAGTTTGTGTGATTTGGTGAGACACCGGCTATTCTTGTGGTTACATCTACGCTCCTTCATTTTTAAATTTGACACTTGTTAACTATGAAGGAAACATTTTGTTCAGAAACCTTCACTTGTTCATTTTGCAATGTACCTGTCTATGGCTGATGATTAGTTATTTATTGAAAGGACTTGTTTGTTAACAAGGATATTGAAAATCCATATTCACAAATATGATATTGCAAGTATGATACAGTTTGATATAATTTCAAACACTACATTGGTCTTCATGAAAGTTTCGTCAAAGTATTATCTAGGCACTAAGTTGATTTCTTGTGAGTATTTAAAGACAGGTTGTATTTATGTATTTGCAGTTTGTCTATTACCTTTTTGACTAATTGTGATTCTCTAGTTCTTATTACGAATGTTAATAAATCGATTGCCGCTGGTTGCTGTACTTATACAACACAGTTGTCGGTGTGCCCATTTACAACAAACATTGTAGTAAATGGGCGCACTGACAACTGTGTTGTACATGTACATTTACAGCAGTTTGCAGTAATCGATTTAATGAGTAATCTAACAAATGGCACTGTTTTCATGTTCTATTGCAGTTTTGTCATCTTTAGTTCTATAACACTTTAATTCATTATTGATTGTAAACAAAGAAATCACAAAAACTGCTCAAACTGAAATGCTGGTCAACCGATACGGTTTGATATCGTTTAGCCAGTGTGTTTAGTATATAAATATTCAATATGGCAGCAAATCATAAAATCTTTTCAAAGGTATAACCCAAGACTTTCTCGACATAAACAACATGAGCCAGTGGAAACCTATGCTCTACTCCGTTTCCTTCCTGCACACTGTTGTGCAAGAAAGGCGAAAGTTTGGGCCACTGGGTTGGAACATACCATACGAATTTAATCAGTCAGACTGGGGTGCCACTGTTCAGTTTTTTCAGAACCACTTGGATGATTGTGACATCAAAAAAGGCGTCTCGTGGAACACCGTGAGTTAGTATTCTGATGATAAATGATGCATTTATAACATCACATAACATTTATAACTTACGCATCGGGGATATGTGAAATATAGTATAGCTTGCGTAGAGGCCTCTTTGCACACATGAGGTGAAGGACTGCTCTGGATAACTAAGCACTATTTGATTTATAATAGATTGTCATGGGTTTAAATTAAATTAAGTGGAATATTGATATCAATAGAAATAAAATGATAAATCTGTGTGATTGCATGCTTTTTAATCCATATAGGCTTCTTGATTAATTAATTCTTTTTAATAATTAATACATTCTTAATTAGCCATTGTTGAAAATGAGCATGTTGGCTACAACCGTCTCAGAGAAGGTTTTACAAATCAAGTTTTTGAGAATTTTTGTAGTTTTAAAAAATTTAATACCAATCAAGTAATTTGGTAGCCGCCATTTTGGATTTTTACCAATCCGATTAGTAAGAAAGTCAAGTGATAAGCTTTACTATTTAGAGGGCTTCTTGGTTTTAAAACGTGATTAAACTTTTTTTGAAATTTATCTAGTAAATTGTTCCTTTTTTTCTTGTCTAACAATTTTTCACAAAAATTAAATTCTACTTTTCACTATTCACAGCTTTGTTTAATTATGTTATGAATGCGCTCATATATGTGGAACTAAGGAGTTGTAGTAGTCGTTTTTCATGTCATTGCATTTTCCTCTTGTCAATTTCATAGGATATACACGAACATGGTGCAATACGAGGGCTGTGATTGTCGAATGCATTTAGCATGGATACATATATCACATATGCATAGAAAAGGAAAGATATAAGGAGAGAGAAGTTTTAAGACCCAGCTATCCCCGGCATCAACTAACATATTAGCTAAAATATGTAAATACCTTCAATTTAGCTCAAGACTGGATATATATATCTAGTCTTGAGCTAAAAATATATATTATACATTTGTAGATATATATATTATATACTTGTGCTACAGACAGTACTGTTTCGGCTATTGAAGCCTCATCAGGGCAGCTCAGAGCCAGCAAGGGAGACAAATCCCATTGCCAATAAGAGTTGATATATATTTATATATATCAACTCTATATATTTATATATGATATATATATTTATATATATATATATAAATTGTTTCCTCACCCCGGTTAACCCGTATGGGTGGTAATTTCTGCTCAAACTCCCAGGTCTCTGGTAGGAGACCCGAGTTGGAGCAGAAAGTACCACCCATACGGGTTAATCGGGGTGAGGAAACTATATATACATATATATATATATATATAAATTATATATCTGCATTCATCAGGCACTAAAAAAGAAACAAGTTAAACTCTTTATTATCATTACGTCTGTGTTATTATTATTATTATAGGTCAGGTATATGATTGGGGAAGTTCAATATGGCGGCCGTGTTACAGATGATTTTGACAAAAGGCTTCTAAACACATTCGCGAAAGTCTGGTTCAGCGATCAGATGTTTAGTGACGCTTTTCAGTTTTACTCAGGTAGGTTCAATTTTTTCTGGTCATGTATAGGAAAATAGCATTGTCAGTTGTTCATTGTTTTAGTTTATCATAGATGGCTACAGTTCAGGTATGACTGTGTCCAGTTTCACTTCTTCACCATCTCTGTTATTGTTCTTTCATGGGGTGATATATTTTATAACATTTTATAATATTATATATATACAATCAGAATTGTACCCCGTTGTCCATAAAAGTGCTCAAAGATTCCTGAGCTGATCTATAAAATAGATAATAAAAGAGCAGTGTAAAATTTGATAAAAACTGTATAACTTGGAGTTTCATGCTAAAAGATGTTAAAATATTTAGCACTCATCAGACACTGTATATTATTATACTATTATATATATAATTATATATATATAATTATATATATATTGTATAACAAAACTGATCAGCAAGGCAGGTATTTTTCAATGCAGACCGTAGCCCAGATATTCTTAATAATTCATGATTCCATAATATTCTCAAAATTAGCACTAAGTAGAAATTATTGCTTTTCCGTTTGAACGTGCCCATTCTGTGTGAAAATAAATTTAAATTTGCTGCAGCTTCTTAGAGTCGAACTTTGTACAAAATGAGTGGGTGATTCTTAATTTAGTTTCATCTCTAGTTGACATTTCCACTAATTGTCGCATTTACATGTGTGTTCTCAGGCTACAGGATCCCAAGAGTAGGTAAGATGGAGGATATTTTAGATTTTATCGAGCATCTACCACACGTTGACTCTCCTGAAGCATTTGGACTACACCCTAACGCCGATATCACGTATCAGAGCACAATGGCCAAGGACATTCTTGATACGATAATGAATATACAGCCTAAGGATTCTGGGAGTAAGTAGTTTTAATCTTTGTCAATCCGCTACCTTTTCATTTTCGATCCTGAGCATCGCTCCCCAGCAATTAATTGCTTGACAGTTTAAATGTTCCATTTCACACTTATCAGATCGTTGTCCTCGTCTCCAACTTCTCAGTGCAAGATTGTCATCTCTTTAGAGATGCAATATTACCTCTTGAACTCATTGTCAGTGTGTGACATCGCGGTCGAGTGCTTATCAAGTGTGATAGTGTCCTGCTCAAGTAATAGACAGTTTATTGGCATTATTCTTTTTAAAATATTGCGTTTATTATTCTCTCTATTCAATTAAAATGACGTGGAGTTTATTTCCACATTGCATTTTGAACATTATTTTCAAAAAAGTTTGGGTAAAACCATTCAGTTTAGTAACGCATATGCAAGTCTGGCAGACAGTTTAAGTCAGCGTTTTAAATATCCAAGCCACCTATTCCCTGCGTTTTTGTTAGTACAATAAATTGATGTGTTGCTCCCCCAGTAAGTGTAAGGAATAAGAATGTTTTTGTAACATACCTGAAGGATTTACTTCCCTTGTTACAATATTCATAATACTTGCGAAATCTGCTCGTAACCAGCAGATTTTTCAGGATAATTAATGGAGAAGTTATCGACTGTAAATATTATTACTGAGCTGTCATGAGACAAGATATTGCGATTGCTTGTAATTTGTCAAATGTGCCACTCTTTCTAATAGTTAAAGTACCGCAAGGGAACAGATTATCTAAGTGTCAAATATTTTGGATATCTGATAATTGCATCAAGTTTGTCATGTTTTTGTAAGAACGCTTTGTGTCCGGTAATGTTCGTATGAATATTATTTTGTATTTCACCTCACTTTCACTACTAAGTCAATAGTACCGCATCTCACTAGGTCTGATTTAAACTATCCATCTGTAGGTGGTGGTGGCGAGACAAGGGAGGCCACAGTCTATAAACTGGCAGAAGAGATGTTGGCTAAACTTCCCCCTAACTATCTCGCCCATGAGGTGAAAGACAGACTAAAAAAGATGGGCCACCTGCAGCCCCTGAATATCTTTTTGAAACAAGAACTTGATCGAATGCAGAAAGTCATTTCTGTTGTGAGGAGCACGTTGAATGACCTCAAGCTAGCTGTTGAGGGTGAGACAGTCCTTTGGTTATTTCTGCTCCACCTGGCATCACCTGGCATACATCTATTTGTTCTGGTATTTCAGATTGTGCTCTGAAGACTTTGGTAGGCAGATACATTTGGGTAGATACACGTAGGTAGATACACGTAGATAAATACATGTACGTAGATACATGTAGGTAAATACATGTGAGTAGGTACATGTAGATGGGTACATGTAGGTAGGTACATGTAGGCAAGTACATGTAAGTAGATACACATAGGTAAATACATGTAGGTAGGTACATGTAGGTAGATAAATATAGGTAGATACATGTAGGTAGGTAGATGCATGTAGGTAGATACGTGTAGGTAGATACATGTAGGTAGATACATGTAGGTAGATACATGCAGGTAGATACATGCAGGTAGATACACGTGGGTAGATACACATACTTGTAGGTAGATACATGTAGGTAGGTACATGTCGGTAGGTACATGTAGGCAGGTGGGTAAGTAGGTAAGTAAGTAGACAGGTAAGGTATACTATTCTTACACATGATCACTTCTATAGGTACAATCATTATGTCAGAGGGGTTGAGGGATGCCCTCGATAACATGCATGATGCAAGAGTGCCGAGCACATGGAGAAAGGTCTCTTGGCAGAGTAGCACCCTCGGCTTCTGGTTCACAGAACTTCTTGAAAGGAATGAACAGTTTTTCAGGTGGTGTTTCAATGGTAAGCTATTTGATCTTGTCTATGCTGTCTGATATAGGAAACTTGCACCACGTTGGAGGATGACAAGGCCAATGTTCTTTTTGTATAGACTCAGAGAGTTGGAGCAGCCTTTCTATGGTGCTTGCAGAGCCCTTGTGTGTAGTCTCTCAGTAAAATCACTTCCAAGTATCTCTTCTTACTTGCTATTGTCCATGTCTATCCATAAACATAGAGCTACCCTGTAATTGCCACTGGTAACAGTATTTAATTGTTTATGTCTATGTTTATCCGTAAACATAGAGCTACCCTTTAAATGTTACTGTTAATAATATGTAATAGATGGCCTCTGGATAAATAAATGAAAACATATTTAGCATTTGTTGAACATGTTTGTAGAGCATGTATTCGGTTATTGTATTTTACATAGGTTAACTATTGATAGAGATTGTATTCGGTTATTGTATTTTACATAGGTTAACTATTGATAGAGATTGTATTCGGTTATTGTATTTTACATAGGTTAACTATTGATAGAGATTGTATTCAGTTATTGTATTTTACATAGGTTAACTATTGATAGAGATTGTATTCGGTTATTGTGTTTTACATAGGTTAACTATTGATAGAGATTGTATTCGGTTATTGTGTTTTACATAGGTTAACTATTGATAAAGATTGTATTCGGTTATTGTATTTTACATAGGTTAACTATTGATAAAGATTGTATTCGGTTATTGTATTTTACGTAGGTTAACTATTGATGAAGATTGTATTCGGTTATTGTATTTTACATAGGTTAACTATTGATAGAGATTGTATTCGGTTATTGTATTTTACGTAGGTTAACTATTGATAGAGATTGTATTCGGTTATTGTGTTTTACATAGGTTAACTATTGATAAAGATTGTATTCAGTTATTGTATTTTACATAGGTTAACTATTGATAGAGATTGTATTCAGTTATTGTATTTTACATAGGTTAACTATTGATAAAGATTGTATTCGGTTATTGTATTTTACATAGGTTAACTATTGATAGAGATTGTATTCAGTTATTGTATTTTACATAGGTTAACTATTGATAAAGATTGTATTCGGTTATTGTATTTTACGTAGGTTAACTATTGATGAAGATTGTATTCGGTTATTGTATTTTACATAGGTTAACTATTGATAAAGATTGTATTCGGTTATTGTATTTTACATAGGTTAACTATTGATAAAGATTGTATTCGGTTATTGTGTTTTACATAGGTTAACTATTGATAGAGATTGTATTCGGTTATTGTGTTTTACGTAGGTTAACTATTGATAGAGATTGTATTCGGTTATTGTATTTTACATAGGTTAACTATTGATAGAGATTGTATTCGGTTATTGTATTTTACGTAGGTTAACTATTGATAGAGATTGTATTCGGTTATTGTATTTTACATAGGTTAACTATTGATAGAGATTGTATTCGGTTATTGTATTTTACATAGGTTAACTATTGATAGAGATTGTATTCGGTTATTGTATTTTACATAGGTTAACTATTGATAAAGATTGCATTCGGTTATTGTATTTTACGTAGGTTAACTATTGATGAAGATTGTATTCGGTTATTGTATTTTACATAGGTTAACTATTGATAGAGATTGTATTCAGTTATTGTATTTTACGTAGGTTAACTATTGATGAAGATTGTATTCGGTTATTGTATTTTACATAGGTTAACTATTGATAGAGATTGTATTCGGTTATTGTATTTTACATAGGTTAACTATTGATAAAGATTGTATTCGGTTATTGTATTTTACGTAGGTTAACTATTGATGAAGATTGTATTCGGTTATTGTATTTTACATAGGTTAACTATTGATAGAGATTGTATTCGGTTATTGTATTTTACGTAGGTTAACTATTGATAAAGATTGTATTCAGTTATTGTATTTTACGTAGGTTAACTATTGATAGAGATTGTATTCGGTTATTGTATTTTACGTAGGTTAACTATTGATGAAGATTGTATTCGGTTATTGTATTTTACGTAGGTTAACTATTGATGAAGATTGTATTCAGTTATTGTATTTTACGTAGGTTAACTATTGATGAAGATTGTATTCGGTTATTGTATTTTACGTAGGTTAACTATTGATAAAGATTGTATTCAGTTATTGTATTTTACGTAGGTTAACTATTGATGAAGATTGTATTCGGTTATTGTATTTTACGTAGGTTAACTATTGATAAAGATTGTATTCAGTTATTGTATTTTACGTAGGTTAACTATTGATAGAGATTGCATTCGGTTATTGTATTTTACGTAGGTTAACTATTGATAGAGATTGTATTCAGTTATTGTATTTTACGTAGGTTAACTATTGATAAAGATTGTATTCGGTTATTGTGTTTTACATAGGTTAACTATTGATAGAGATTGTATTCGGTTATTGTATTTTACGTAGGTTAACTATTGATGAAGATTGTATTCGGTTATTGTATTTTACGTAGGTTAACTATTGATAGAGATTGTATTCGGTTATTGTATTTTACGTAGGTTAACTATTGATGAAGATTGTATTCGGTTATTGTATTTTACGTAGGTTAACTATTGATGAAGATTGTATTCAGTTATTGTATTTTACGTAGGTTAACTATTGATGAAGATTGTATTCGGTTATTGTATTTTACGTAGGTTAACTATTGATAAAGATTGTATTCAGTTATTGTATTTTACGTAGGTTAACTATTGATAGAGATTGCATTCGGTTATTGTATTTTACGTAGGTTAACTATTGATAGAGATTGTATTCAGTTATTGTATTTTACGTAGGTTAACTATTGATAAAGATTGTATTCGGTTATTGTGTTTTACATAGGTTAACTATTGATAGAGATTGTATTCGGTTATTGTATTTTACGTAGGTTAACTATTGATGAAGATTGTATTCGGTTATTGTATTTTACATAGGTTAACTATTGATAGAGATTGTATTCGGTTATTGTATTTTACGTAGGTTAACTATTGATGAAGATTGTATTCGGTTATTGTATTTTACGTAGGTTAACTATTGATAAAGATTGTATTCAGTTATTGTATTTTACGTAGGTTAACTATTGATAGAGATTGCATTCGGTTATTGTATTTTACGTAGGTTAACTATTGATAGAGATTGTATTCAGTTATTGTATTTTACATAGGTTAACTATTGATGAAGATTGTATTCGGTTATTGTATTTTACGTAGGTTAACTATTGATAAAGATTGTATTCAGTTATTGTATTTTACGTAGGTTAACTATTGATAGAGATTGCATTCGGTTATTGTATTTTACGTAGGTTAACTATTGATAGAGATTGTATTCAGTTATTGTATTTTACATAGGTTAACTATTGATAAAGATTGTATTCGGTTATTGTATTTTACATAGGTTAACTATTGATAGAGATTGCATTCGGTTATTGTATTTTACATAGGTTAACTATTGATAAAGATTGTATTCGGTTATTGTATTTTACGTAGGTTAACTATTGATGAAGATTGTATTCGGTTATTGTATTTTACATAGGTTAACTATTGATAGAGATTGTATTCGGTTATTGTATTTTACGTAGGTTAACTATTGATAAAGATTGTATTCAGTTATTGTATTTTACGTAGGTTAACTATTGATAGAGATTGTATTCGGTTATTGTATTTTACGTAGGTTAACTATTGATGAAGATTGTATTCGGTTATTGTATTTTACGTAGGTTAACTATTGATGAAGATTGTATTCAGTTATTGTATTTTACGTAGGTTAACTATTGATGAAGATTGTATTCGGTTATTGTATTTTACGTAGGTTAACTATTGATAAAGATTGTATTCAGTTATTGTATTTTACGTAGGTTAACTATTGATGAAGATTGTATTCGGTTATTGTATTTTACGTAGGTTAACTATTGATAAAGATTGTATTCAGTTATTGTATTTTACGTAGGTTAACTATTGATAGAGATTGCATTCGGTTATTGTATTTTACGTAGGTTAACTATTGATAGAGATTGTATTCAGTTATTGTATTTTACGTAGGTTAACTATTGATAAAGATTGTATTCGGTTATTGTGTTTTACATAGGTTAACTATTGATAGAGATTGTATTCGGTTATTGTATTTTACGTAGGTTAACTATTGATGAAGATTGTATTCGGTTATTGTATTTTACGTAGGTTAACTATTGATAGAGATTGTATTCGGTTATTGTATTTTACGTAGGTTAACTATTGATGAAGATTGTATTCGGTTATTGTATTTTACGTAGGTTAACTATTGATGAAGATTGTATTCAGTTATTGTATTTTACGTAGGTTAACTATTGATGAAGATTGTATTCGGTTATTGTATTTTACGTAGGTTAACTATTGATAAAGATTGTATTCAGTTATTGTATTTTACGTAGGTTAACTATTGATAGAGATTGCATTCGGTTATTGTATTTTACGTAGGTTAACTATTGATAGAGATTGTATTCAGTTATTGTATTTTACGTAGGTTAACTATTGATAAAGATTGTATTCGGTTATTGTGTTTTACATAGGTTAACTATTGATAGAGATTGTATTCGGTTATTGTATTTTACGTAGGTTAACTATTGATGAAGATTGTATTCGGTTATTGTATTTTACATAGGTTAACTATTGATAGAGATTGTATTCGGTTATTGTATTTTACGTAGGTTAACTATTGATGAAGATTGTATTCGGTTATTGTATTTTACGTAGGTTAACTATTGATAAAGATTGTATTCAGTTATTGTATTTTACGTAGGTTAACTATTGATAGAGATTGCATTCGGTTATTGTATTTTACGTAGGTTAACTATTGATAGAGATTGTATTCAGTTATTGTATTTTACGTAGGTTAACTATTGATGAAGATTGTATTCGGTTATTGTATTTTACGTAGGTTAACTATTGATAAAGATTGTATTCAGTTATTGTATTTTACGTAGGTTAACTATTGATAGAGATTGCATTCGGTTATTGTATTTTACGTAGGTTAACTATTGATAGAGATTGTATTCAGTTATTGTATTTTACATAGGTTAACTATTGATAAAGATTGTATTCGGTTATTGTATTTTACATAGGTTAACTATTGATAGAGATTGCATTCGGTTATTGTATTTTACATAGGTTAACTATTGATAAAGATTGTATTCGGTTATTGTATTTTACATAGGTTAACTATTGATAAAGATTGTATTCGGTTATTGTATTTTACGTAGGTTAACTATTGATGAAGATTGTATTCGGTTATTGTATTTTACGTAGGTTAACTATTGATGAAGATTGTATTCGGTTATTGTATTTTACGTAGGTTAACTATTGATGAAGATTGTATTCAGTTATTGTATTTTACGTAGGTTAACTATTGATAAAGATTGTATTCGGTTATTGTATTTTACGTAGGTTAACTATTGATAAAGATTGTATTCGGTTATTGTATTTTACGTAGGTTAACTATTGATAAAGATTGTATTCGGTTATTGTGTTTTACATAGGTTAACTATTGATAAAGATTGTATTCGGTTATTGTGTTTTACATAGGTTAACTATTGATAGAGATTGCATTCGGTTATTGTATTTTACGTAGGTTAACTATTGATAGAGATTGTATTCAGTTATTGTATTTTACGTAGGTTAACTATTGATAAAGATTGTATTCGGTTATTGTGTTTTACATAGGTTAACTATTGATAGAGATTGCATTCGGTTATTGTATTTTACGTAGGTTAACTATTGATAGAGATTGTATTCAGTTATTGTATTTTACGTAGGTTAACTATTGATAAAGATTGTATTCGGTTATTGTGTTTTACATAGGTTAACTATTGATAGAGATTGTATTCGGTTATTGTATTTTACGTAGGTTAACTATTGATGAAGATTGTATTCGGTTATTGTGTTTTACATAGGTTAACTATTGATAGAGATTGTATTCAGTTATTGTATTTTACGTAGGTTAACTATTGATGAAGATTGTATTCGGTTATTGTATTTTACGTAGGTTAACTATTGATAGAGATTGTATTCGGTTATTGTATTTTACGTAGGTTAACTATTGATGAAGATTGTATTCGGTTATTGTATTTTACATAGGTTAACTATTGATAGAGATTGTATTCGGTTATTGTATTTTACATAGGTTAACTATTGATAGAGATTGTATTCGGTTATTGTATTTTACGTAGGTTAACTATTGATGAAGATTGTATTCGGTTATTGTATTTTACGTAGGTTAACTATTGATGAAGATTGTATTCGGTTATTGTATTTTACGTAGGTTAACTATTGATAAAGATTGTATTCAGTTATTGTATTTTACGTAGGTTAACTATTGATAGAGATTGCATTCGGTTATTGTATTTTACGTAGGTTAACTATTGATAGAGATTGTATTCAGTTATTGTATTTTACATAGGTTAACTATTGATAAAGATTGTATTCGGTTATTGTATTTTACATAGGTTAACTATTGATAGAGATTGCATTCGGTTATTGTATTTTACATAGGTTAACTATTGATAGAGATTGTATTCGGTTATTGTATTTTACGTAGGTTAACTATTGATAAAGATTGTATTCGGTTATTGTATTTTACATAGGTTAACTATTGATAGAGATTGTATTCAGTTATTGTATTTTACATAGGTTAACTATTGATAAAGATTGTATTCGGTTATTGTATTTTACATAGGTTAACTATTGATAGAGATTGCATTCGGTTATTGTATTTTACATAGGTTAACTATTGATAGAGATTGTATTCAGTTATTGTATTTTACATAGGTTAACTATTGATAAAGATTGTATTCGGTTATTGTATTTTACATAGGTTAACTATTGATAGAGATTGTATTCGGTTATTGTATTTTACATAGGTTAACTATTGATAGAGATTGTATTCGGTTATTGTATTTTACATAGGTTAACTATTGATAGAGATTGTATTCGGTTATTGTATTTTACATAGGTTAACTATTGATAAAGATTGCATTCGGTTATTGTATTTTACGTAGGTTAACTATTGATGAAGATTGTATTCGGTTATTGTATTTTACATAGGTTAACTATTGATAGAGATTGTATTCAGTTATTGTATTTTACGTAGGTTAACTATTGATGAAGATTGTATTCGGTTATTGTATTTTACATAGGTTAACTATTGATAGAGATTGTATTCGGTTATTGTATTTTACATAGGTTAACTATTGATAAAGATTGTATTCGGTTATTGTATTTTACGTAGGTTAACTATTGATGAAGATTGTATTCGGTTATTGTATTTTACATAGGTTAACTATTGATAGAGATTGTATTCGGTTATTGTATTTTACGTAGGTTAACTATTGATAAAGATTGTATTCAGTTATTGTATTTTACGTAGGTTAACTATTGATAGAGATTGTATTCGGTTATTGTATTTTACGTAGGTTAACTATTGATGAAGATTGTATTCGGTTATTGTATTTTACGTAGGTTAACTATTGATGAAGATTGTATTCAGTTATTGTATTTTACGTAGGTTAACTATTGATGAAGATTGTATTCGGTTATTGTATTTTACGTAGGTTAACTATTGATAAAGATTGTATTCAGTTATTGTATTTTACGTAGGTTAACTATTGATGAAGATTGTATTCGGTTATTGTATTTTACGTAGGTTAACTATTGATAAAGATTGTATTCAGTTATTGTATTTTACGTAGGTTAACTATTGATAGAGATTGCATTCGGTTATTGTATTTTACGTAGGTTAACTATTGATAGAGATTGTATTCAGTTATTGTATTTTACGTAGGTTAACTATTGATAAAGATTGTATTCGGTTATTGTGTTTTACATAGGTTAACTATTGATAGAGATTGTATTCGGTTATTGTATTTTACGTAGGTTAACTATTGATGAAGATTGTATTCGGTTATTGTATTTTACGTAGGTTAACTATTGATAGAGATTGTATTCGGTTATTGTATTTTACGTAGGTTAACTATTGATGAAGATTGTATTCGGTTATTGTATTTTACGTAGGTTAACTATTGATGAAGATTGTATTCAGTTATTGTATTTTACGTAGGTTAACTATTGATGAAGATTGTATTCGGTTATTGTATTTTACGTAGGTTAACTATTGATAAAGATTGTATTCAGTTATTGTATTTTACGTAGGTTAACTATTGATAGAGATTGCATTCGGTTATTGTATTTTACGTAGGTTAACTATTGATAGAGATTGTATTCAGTTATTGTATTTTACGTAGGTTAACTATTGATAAAGATTGTATTCGGTTATTGTGTTTTACATAGGTTAACTATTGATAGAGATTGTATTCGGTTATTGTATTTTACGTAGGTTAACTATTGATGAAGATTGTATTCGGTTATTGTATTTTACATAGGTTAACTATTGATAGAGATTGTATTCGGTTATTGTATTTTACGTAGGTTAACTATTGATGAAGATTGTATTCGGTTATTGTATTTTACGTAGGTTAACTATTGATAAAGATTGTATTCAGTTATTGTATTTTACGTAGGTTAACTATTGATAGAGATTGCATTCGGTTATTGTATTTTACGTAGGTTAACTATTGATAGAGATTGTATTCAGTTATTGTATTTTACGTAGGTTAACTATTGATGAAGATTGTATTCGGTTATTGTATTTTACGTAGGTTAACTATTGATAAAGATTGTATTCAGTTATTGTATTTTACGTAGGTTAACTATTGATAGAGATTGCATTCGGTTATTGTATTTTACGTAGGTTAACTATTGATAGAGATTGTATTCAGTTATTGTATTTTACATAGGTTAACTATTGATAAAGATTGTATTCGGTTATTGTATTTTACATAGGTTAACTATTGATAGAGATTGCATTCGGTTATTGTATTTTACATAGGTTAACTATTGATAAAGATTGTATTCGGTTATTGTATTTTACGTAGGTTAACTATTGATGAAGATTGTATTCGGTTATTGTATTTTACATAGGTTAACTATTGATAGAGATTGTATTCGGTTATTGTATTTTACGTAGGTTAACTATTGATAAAGATTGTATTCAGTTATTGTATTTTACGTAGGTTAACTATTGATAGAGATTGTATTCGGTTATTGTATTTTACGTAGGTTAACTATTGATGAAGATTGTATTCGGTTATTGTATTTTACGTAGGTTAACTATTGATGAAGATTGTATTCAGTTATTGTATTTTACGTAGGTTAACTATTGATGAAGATTGTATTCGGTTATTGTATTTTACGTAGGTTAACTATTGATAAAGATTGTATTCAGTTATTGTATTTTACGTAGGTTAACTATTGATGAAGATTGTATTCGGTTATTGTATTTTACGTAGGTTAACTATTGATAAAGATTGTATTCAGTTATTGTATTTTACGTAGGTTAACTATTGATAGAGATTGTATTCGGTTATTGTATTTTACGTAGGTTAACTATTGATAGAGATTGTATTCAGTTATTGTATTTTACGTAGGTTAACTATTGATAAAGATTGTATTCGGTTATTGTGTTTTACATAGGTTAACTATTGATAGAGATTGTATTCGGTTATTGTATTTTACGTAGGTTAACTATTGATGAAGATTGTATTCGGTTATTGTATTTTACGTAGGTTAACTATTGATAGAGATTGTATTCGGTTATTGTATTTTACGTAGGTTAACTATTGATGAAGATTGTATTCGGTTATTGTATTTTACGTAGGTTAACTATTGATGAAGATTGTATTCAGTTATTGTATTTTACGTAGGTTAACTATTGATGAAGATTGTATTCGGTTATTGTATTTTACGTAGGTTAACTATTGATAAAGATTGTATTCAGTTATTGTATTTTACGTAGGTTAACTATTGATAGAGATTGCATTCGGTTATTGTATTTTACGTAGGTTAACTATTGATAGAGATTGTATTCAGTTATTGTATTTTACGTAGGTTAACTATTGATAAAGATTGTATTCGGTTATTGTGTTTTACATAGGTTAACTATTGATAGAGATTGTATTCGGTTATTGTATTTTACGTAGGTTAACTATTGATGAAGATTGTATTCGGTTATTGTATTTTACATAGGTTAACTATTGATAGAGATTGTATTCGGTTATTGTATTTTACGTAGGTTAACTATTGATGAAGATTGTATTCGGTTATTGTATTTTACGTAGGTTAACTATTGATAAAGATTGTATTCAGTTATTGTATTTTACGTAGGTTAACTATTGATAGAGATTGCATTCGGTTATTGTATTTTACGTAGGTTAACTATTGATAGAGATTGTATTCAGTTATTGTATTTTACGTAGGTTAACTATTGATGAAGATTGTATTCGGTTATTGTATTTTACGTAGGTTAACTATTGATAAAGATTGTATTCAGTTATTGTATTTTACGTAGGTTAACTATTGATAGAGATTGCATTCGGTTATTGTATTTTACGTAGGTTAACTATTGATAGAGATTGTATTCAGTTATTGTATTTTACATAGGTTAACTATTGATAAAGATTGTATTCGGTTATTGTATTTTACATAGGTTAACTATTGATAGAGATTGCATTCGGTTATTGTATTTTACATAGGTTAACTATTGATAAAGATTGTATTCGGTTATTGTATTTTACATAGGTTAACTATTGATAAAGATTGTATTCGGTTATTGTATTTTACGTAGGTTAACTATTGATGAAGATTGTATTCGGTTATTGTATTTTACGTAGGTTAACTATTGATGAAGATTGTATTCGGTTATTGTATTTTACGTAGGTTAACTATTGATGAAGATTGTATTCAGTTATTGTATTTTACGTAGGTTAACTATTGATAAAGATTGTATTCGGTTATTGTATTTTACGTAGGTTAACTATTGATAAAGATTGTATTCGGTTATTGTATTTTACGTAGGTTAACTATTGATAAAGATTGTATTCGGTTATTGTGTTTTACATAGGTTAACTATTGATAAAGATTGTATTCGGTTATTGTGTTTTACATAGGTTAACTATTGATAGAGATTGCATTCGGTTATTGTATTTTACGTAGGTTAACTATTGATAGAGATTGTATTCAGTTATTGTATTTTACGTAGGTTAACTATTGATAAAGATTGTATTCGGTTATTGTGTTTTACATAGGTTAACTATTGATAGAGATTGCATTCGGTTATTGTATTTTACGTAGGTTAACTATTGATAGAGATTGTATTCAGTTATTGTATTTTACGTAGGTTAACTATTGATAAAGATTGTATTCGGTTATTGTGTTTTACATAGGTTAACTATTGATAGAGATTGTATTCGGTTATTGTATTTTACGTAGGTTAACTATTGATGAAGATTGTATTCGGTTATTGTGTTTTACATAGGTTAACTATTGATAGAGATTGTATTCAGTTATTGTATTTTACGTAGGTTAACTATTGATGAAGATTGTATTCGGTTATTGTATTTTACGTAGGTTAACTATTGATAGAGATTGTATTCGGTTATTGTATTTTACGTAGGTTAACTATTGATGAAGATTGTATTCGGTTATTGTATTTTACATAGGTTAACTATTGATAGAGATTGTATTCGGTTATTGTATTTTACATAGGTTAACTATTGATAGAGATTGTATTCGGTTATTGTATTTTACGTAGGTTAACTATTGATGAAGATTGTATTCGGTTATTGTATTTTACGTAGGTTAACTATTGATGAAGATTGTATTCGGTTATTGTATTTTACGTAGGTTAACTATTGATAAAGATTGTATTCAGTTATTGTATTTTACGTAGGTTAACTATTGATAGAGATTGCATTCGGTTATTGTATTTTACGTAGGTTAACTATTGATAGAGATTGTATTCAGTTATTGTATTTTACATAGGTTAACTATTGATAAAGATTGTATTCGGTTATTGTATTTTACATAGGTTAACTATTGATAGAGATTGCATTCGGTTATTGTATTTTACATAGGTTAACTATTGATAGAGATTGTATTCGGTTATTGTATTTTACGTAGGTTAACTATTGATAAAGATTGTATTCGGTTATTGTATTTTACATAGGTTAACTATTGATAAAGATTGTATTCAGTTATTGTATTTTACGTAGGTTAACTATTGATGAAGATTGTATTCGGTTATTGTATTTTACGTAGGTTAACTATTGATGAAGATTGTATTCAGTTATTGTATTTTACGTAGGTTAACTATTGATGAAGATTGTATTCGGTTATTGTATTTTACGTAGGTTAACTATTGATAGAGATTGCATTCGGTTATTGTATTTTACGTAGGTTAACTATTGATAGAGATTGTATTCAGTTATTGTATTTTACGTAGGTTAACTATTGATAAAGATTGTATTCAGTTATTGTATTTTACGTAGGTTAACTATTGATAGAGATTGCATTCGGTTATTGTATTTTACGTAGGTTAACTATTGATAGAGATTGTATTCAGTTATTGTATTTTACGTAGGTTAACTATTGATAAAGATTGTATTCAGTTATTGTGTTTTACATAGGTTAACTATTGATAAAGATTGTATTCAGTTATTGTATTTTACATAGGTTAACTATTGATAAAGATTGTATTCAGTTATTGTATTTTACGTAGGTTAACTATTGATAGAGATTGCATTCGGTTATTGTATTTTACGTAGGTTAACTATTGATAGAGATTGTATTCAGTTATTGTATTTTACATAGGTTAACTATTGATAGAGATTGTATTCGGTTATTGTGTTTTACATAGGTTAACTATTGATAAAGATTGTATTCGGTTATTGTATTTTACGTAGGTTAACTATTGATAAAGATTGTATTCGGTTATTGTATTTTACGTAGGTTAACTATTGATAGAGATTGTATTCGGTTATTGTATTTTACGTAGGTTAACTATTGATAGAGATTGTATTCGGTTATTGTATTTTACATAGGTTAACTATTGATAGAGATTGTATTCGGTTATTGTATTTTACGTAGGTTAACTATTGATAGAGATTGCATTCGGTTATTGTATTTTACGTAGGTTAACTATTGATAGAGATTGTATTCAGTTATTGTATTTTACATAGGTTAACTATTGATAAAGATTGTATTCGGTTATTGTATTTTACATAGGTTAACTATTGATAGAGATTGCATTCGGTTATTGTATTTTACATAGGTTAACTATTGATAGAGATTGTATTCGGTTATTGTATTTTACGTAGGTTAACTATTGATAAAGATTGTATTCGGTTATTGTATTTTACATAGGTTAACTATTGATAAAGATTGTATTCAGTTATTGTATTTTACGTAGGTTAACTATTGATGAAGATTGTATTCGGTTATTGTATTTTACGTAGGTTAACTATTGATGAAGATTGTATTCAGTTATTGTATTTTACGTAGGTTAACTATTGATGAAGATTGTATTCGGTTATTGTATTTTACGTAGGTTAACTATTGATAGAGATTGCATTCGGTTATTGTATTTTACGTAGGTTAACTATTGATAGAGATTGTATTCAGTTATTGTATTTTACGTAGGTTAACTATTGATAAAGATTGTATTCAGTTATTGTATTTTACGTAGGTTAACTATTGATAGAGATTGCATTCGGTTATTGTATTTTACGTAGGTTAACTATTGATAGAGATTGTATTCAGTTATTGTATTTTACGTAGGTTAACTATTGATAAAGATTGTATTCAGTTATTGTGTTTTACATAGGTTAACTATTGATAAAGATTGTATTCAGTTATTGTATTTTACATAGGTTAACTATTGATAAAGATTGTATTCAGTTATTGTATTTTACGTAGGTTAACTATTGATAGAGATTGCATTCGGTTATTGTATTTTACGTAGGTTAACTATTGATAGAGATTGTATTCAGTTATTGTATTTTACATAGGTTAACTATTGATAGAGATTGTATTCGGTTATTGTGTTTTACATAGGTTAACTATTGATAAAGATTGTATTCGGTTATTGTATTTTACGTAGGTTAACTATTGATAAAGATTGTATTCGGTTATTGTATTTTACGTAGGTTAACTATTGATAGAGATTGTATTCGGTTATTGTATTTTACGTAGGTTAACTATTGATAGAGATTGTATTCGGTTATTGTATTTTACATAGGTTAACTATTGATAGAGATTGTATTCGGTTATTGTATTTTACGTAGGTTAACTATTGATAAAGATTGTATTCGGTTATTGTATTTTACGTAGGTTAACTATTGATGAAGATTGTATTCGGTTATTGTATTTTACATAGGTTAACTATTGATAGAGATTGTATTCGGTTATTGTATTTTACGTAGGTTAACTATTGATAGAGATTGTATTCGGTTATTGTATTTTACGTAGGTTAACTATTGATAGAGATTGTATTCAGTTATTGTATTTTACGTAGGTTAACTATTGATAGAGATTGTATTCGGTTATTGTATTTTACGTAGGTTAACTATTGATAGAGATTGTATTCGGTTATTGTATTTTACGTAGGTTAACTATTGATGAAGATTGTATTCGGTTATTGTATTTTACATAGGTTAACTATTGATGAAGATTGTATTCGGTTATTGTATTTTACATAGGTTAACTATTGATAGAGATTGTATTCGGTTATTGTATTTTACGTAGGTTAACTATTGATAGAGATTGTATTCGGTTATTGTATTTTACGTAGGTTAACTATTGATAGAGATTGTATTCAGTTATTGTATTTTACATAGGTTAACTATTGATAGAGATTGTATTCAGTTATTGTATTTTACGTAGGTTAACTATTGATAAAGATTGTATTCGGTTATTGTATTTTACGTAGGTTAACTATTGATGAAGATTGTATTCGGTTATTGTATTTTACATAGGTTAACTATTGATAGAGATTGTATTCGGTTATTGTATTTTACGTAGGTTAACTATTGATAGAGATTGTATTCGGTTATTGTATTTTACGTAGGTTAACTATTGATGAAGATTGTATTCGGTTATTGTATTTTACATAGGTTAACTATTGATAGAGATTGTATTCGGTTATTGTATTTTACATAGGTTAACTATTGATAAAGATTGTATTCGGTTATTGTATTTTACGTAGGTTAACTATTGATAGAGATTGTATTCGGTTATTGTATTTTACGTAGGTTAACTATTGATAGAGATTGTATTCGGTTATTGTATTTTACGTAGGTTAACTATTGATGAAGATTGTATTCGGTTATTGTATTTTACATAGGTTAACTATTGATGAAGATTGTATTCGGTTATTGTATTTTACATAGGTTAACTATTGATAGAGATTGTATTCGGTTATTGTATTTTACGTAGGTTAACTATTGATAAAGATTGTATTCAGTTATTGTATTTTACGTAGGTTAACTATTGATAGAGATTGCATTCGGTTATTGTATTTTACGTAGGTTAACTATTGATAGAGATTGTATTCGGTTATTGTATTTTACATAGGTTAACTATTGATGAAGATTGCATTCGGTTATTGTGTTTTACATAGGTTAACTATTGATAAAGATTGTATTCGGTTATTGTATTTTACGTAGGTTAACTATTGATGAAGATTGTATTCGGTTATTGTATTTTACATAGGTTAACTATTGATGAAGATTGTATTCGGTTATTGTATTTTACATAGGTTAACTATTGATAGAGATTGTATTCGGTTATTGTATTTTACGTAGGTTAACTATTGATAAAGATTGTATTCAGTTATTGTATTTTACGTAGGTTAACTATTGATAGAGATTGCATTCGGTTATTGTATTTTACGTAGGTTAACTATTGATAGAGATTGTATTCGGTTATTGTATTTTACATAGGTTAACTATTGATAGAGATTGTATTCAGTTATTGTGTTTTACATAGGTTAACTATTGATAGAGATTGTATTCGGTTATTGTGTTTTACATAGGTTAACTATTGATAAAGATTGTATTCGGTTATTGTATTTTACGTAGGTTAACTATTGATGAAGATTGTATTCGGTTATTGTATTTTACATAGGTTAACTATTGATGAAGATTGTATTCCGTTATTGTATTTTACATAGGTTAACTATTGATAGAGATTGTATTCGGTTATTGTATTTTACGTAGGTTAACTATTGATAAAGATTGTATTCAGTTATTGTATTTTACGTAGGTTAACTATTGATAGAGATTGCATTCGGTTATTGTATTTTACGTAGGTTAACTATTGATAGAGATTGTATTCGGTTATTGTATTTTACATAGGTTAACTATTGATAGAGATTGTATTCGGTTATTGTGTTTTACATAGGTTAACTATTGATAAAGATTGTATTCGGTTATTGTATTTTACGTAGGTTAACTATTGATAAAGATTGTATTCAGTTATTGTATTTTACGTAGGTTAACTATTGATAGAGATTGCATTCGGTTATTGTATTTTACGTAGGTTAACTATTGATAGAGATTGTATTCGGTTATTGTATTTTACATAGGTTAACTATTGATAGAGATTGTATTCAGTTATTGTATTTTACATAGGTTAACTATTGATAAAGATTGTATTTGGTTATTGTATTTTACATAGGTTAACTATTGATAAAGATTGTATTCAGTTATTGTATTTTACGTAGGTTAACTATTGATAGAGATTGCATTCGGTTATTGTATTTTACGTAGGTTAACTATTGATAGAGATTGTATTCAGTTATTGTATTTTACATAGGTTAACTATTGATAGAGATTGTATTCGGTTATTGTGTTTTACATAGGTTAACTATTGATAAAGATTGTATTCGGTTATTGTATTTTACATAGGTTAACTATTGATAGAGATTGTATTCGGTTATTGTGTTTTACATAGGTTAACTATTGATAAAGATTGTATTCGGTTATTGTATTTTACGTAGGTTAACTATTGATAGAGATTGTATTCGGTTATTGTATTTTACGTAGGTTAACTATTGATAAAGATTGTATTCGGTTATTGTATTTTACGTAGGTTAACTATTGATGAAGATTGTATTCGGTTATTGTATTTTACATAGGTTAACTATTGATAAAGATTGTATTCGGTTATTGTATTTTACGTAGGTTAACTATTGATAAAGATTGTATTCGGTTATTGTATTTTACGTAGGTTAACTATTGATAGAGATTGTATTCGGTTATTGTATTTTACGTAGGTTAACTATTGATAGAGATTGTATTCGGTTATTGTATTTTACATAGGTTAACTATTGATAGAGATTGTATTCGGTTATTGTGTTTTACATAGGTTAACTATTGATAAAGATTGTATTCGGTTATTGTATTTTACATAGGTTAACTATTGATAAAGATTGTATTCGGTTATTGTGTTTTACATAGGTTAACTATTGATAGAGATTGTATTCGGTTATTGTATTTTACATAGGTTAACTATTGATAGAGATTGTATTCGGTTATTGTATTTTACGTAGGTTAACTATTGATGAAGATTGTATTCGGTTATTGTATTTTACATAGGTTAACTATTGATGAAGATTGTATTCGGTTATTGTATTTTACATAGGTTAACTATTGATAGAGATTGTATTCGGTTATTGTGTTTTACATAGGTTAACTATTGATAAAGATTGTATTCGGTTATTGTATTTTACGTAGGTTAACTATTGATAGAGATTGTATTCGGTTATTGTATTTTACGTAGGTTAACTATTGATAGAGATTGTATTCGGTTATTGTATTTTACATAGGTTAACTATTGATAGAGATTGTATTCGGTTATTGTGTTTTACATAGGTTAACTATTGATAAAGATTGTATTCGGTTATTGTATTTTACATAGGTTAACTATTGATAAAGATTGTATTCGGTTATTGTGTTTTACATAGGTTAACTATTGATAAAGATTGCATTCGGTTATTGTATTTTACATAGGTTAACTATTGATAGAGATTGTATTCGGTTATTGTATTTTACGTAGGTTAACTATTGATAGAGATTGTATTCGGTTATTGTATTTTACATAGGTTAACTATTGATAAAGATTGTATTCGGTTATTGTATTTTACATAGGTTAACTATTGATAAAGATTGTATTCGGTTATTGTGTTTTACATAGGTTAACTATTGATAAAGATTGTATTCGGTTATTGTGTTTTACATAGGTTAACTATTGATAAAGATTGCATTCGGTTATTGTATTTTACATAGGTTAACTATTGATAGAGATTGTATTCGGTTATTGTATTTTACGTAGGTTAACTATTGATGAAGATTGTATTCGGTTATTGTATTTTACATAGGTTAACTATTGATGAAGATTGTATTCGGTTATTGTATTTTACATAGGTTAACTATTGATAAAGATTGTATTCGGTTATTGTATTTTACGTAGGTTAACTATTGATAGAGATTGTATTCGGTTATTGTATTTTACGTAGGTTAACTATTGATAGAGATTGTATTCGGTTATTGTATTTTACATAGGTTAACTATTGATAGAGATTGTATTCGGTTATTGTATTTTACATAGGTTAACTATTGATAGAGATTGTATTCGGTTATTGTATTTTACGTAGGTTAACTATTGATGAAGATTGTATTCGGTTATTGTATTTTACATAGGTTAACTATTGATGAAGATTGTATTCGGTTATTGTATTTTACATAGGTTAACTATTGATAGAGATTGTATTCGGTTATTGTATTTTACGTAGGTTAACTATTGATAAAGATTGTATTCAGTTATTGTATTTTACGTAGGTTAACTATTGATAGAGATTGCATTCGGTTATTGTATTTTACGTAGGTTAACTATTGATAGAGATTGTATTCAGTTATTGTATTTTACGTAGGTTAACTATTGATAGAGATTGTATTCGGTTATTGTATTTTACATAGGTTAACTATTGATAAAGATTGTATTCGGTTATTGTATTTTACATAGGTTAACTATTGATAAAGATTGTATTCGGTTATTGTGTTTTACATAGGTTAACTATTGATAAAGATTGTATTCGGTTATTGTGTTTTACATAGGTTAACTATTGATAAAGATTGCATTCGGTTATTGTATTTTACATAGGTTAACTATTGATAGAGATTGTATTCGGTTATTGTATTTTACGTAGGTTAACTATTGATGAAGATTGTATTCGGTTATTGTATTTTACATAGGTTAACTATTGATGAAGATTGTATTCGGTTATTGTATTTTACATAGGTTAACTATTGATAAAGATTGTATTCGGTTATTGTATTTTACGTAGGTTAACTATTGATAGAGATTGTATTCGGTTATTGTATTTTACGTAGGTTAACTATTGATAGAGATTGTATTCGGTTATTGTATTTTACATAGGTTAACTATTGATAGAGATTGTATTCGGTTATTGTGTTTTACATAGGTTAACTATTGATAAAGATTGTATTCGGTTATTGTATTTTACATAGGTTAACTATTGATAAAGATTGTATTCGGTTATTGTGTTTTACATAGGTTAACTATTGATAAAGATTGCATTCGGTTATTGTATTTTACATAGGTTAACTATTGATAGAGATTGTATTCGGTTATTGTATTTTACATAGGTTAACTATTGATAGAGATTGTATTCGGTTATTGTATTTTACATAGGTTAACTATTGATAGAGATTGTATTCGGTTATTGTATTTTACATAGGTTAACTATTGATAGAGATTGTATTCGGTTATTGTATTTTACGTAGGTTAACTATTGATGAAGATTGTATTCGGTTATTGTATTTTACATAGGTTAACTATTGATGAAGATTGTATTCGGTTATTGTATTTTACATAGGTTAACTATTGATAGAGATTGTATTCGGTTATTGTATTTTACGTAGGTTAACTATTGATAAAGATTGTATTCAGTTATTGTATTTTACGTAGGTTAACTATTGATAGAGATTGCATTCGGTTATTGTATTTTACGTAGGTTAACTATTGATAGAGATTGTATTCAGTTATTGTATTTTACGTAGGTTAACTATTGATAAAGATTGTATTCGGTTATTGTATTTTACATAGGTTAACTATTGATAGAGATTGTATTCGGTTATTGTATTTTACATAGGTTAACTATTGATAGAGATTGTATTCGGTTATTGTATTTTACGTAGGTTAACTATTGATAGAGATTGTATTCGGTTATTGTATTTTACATAGGTTAACTATTGATAGAGATTGTATTCAGTTATTGTATTTTACGTAGGTTAACTATTGATAGAGATTGCATTCGGTTATTGTATTTTACGTAGGTTAACTATTGATAGAGATTGTATTCAGTTATTGTATTTTACGTAGGTTAACTATTGATAAAGATTGTATTCGGTTATTGTATTTTACGTAGGTTAACTATTGATAGAGATTGTATTCGGTTATTGTATTTTACGTAGGTTAACTATTGATAGAGATTGTATTCGGTCATTGTATTTTACGTAGGTTAACTATTGATGAAGATTGTATTCGGTTATTGTATTTTACATAGGTTAACTATTGATAGAGATTGTATTCGGTTATTGTATTTTACATAGGTTAACTATTGATAAAGATTTTGGATCACAACTTTCAATAAAGCTGCAAGAGGCATGGGCACTGCCTCTGGCAATGAAGCCAGATCGATTCACTCGTTGCATACCATCGTATACTTCGCTCATCGCCAAAAGATGCGCACAGTCAAACCTCAACTTGCGATCATGTAATGCATGTATGAATTGCGTCAATATACAACATAAAATTTGAGAAAATAAGCGTTTTCCACCCAACATAATTTTCGACAGGCGACGTTAAAAGTTTTTTTAGACGTGGCAGTTCTGCGAGTAACGTAAAAAAACTAGTAAAAATTGAAAATAGAATGTAAAAATAATGAAATATATATATTTGTATATTTGGATATATTTGTCACTTGCTCCACCACTGCCCTACGTATTGCCAAGGCTACACTTCTAGTAACAATGAAAACCTTTTTTTAATTATTACATTGTACTGGTTTTTACATATGATTTAGGTTTTTACATGTAGTTTTTTAACCTGTTTTAATGAAGTATCGTTTTAATACTATATATAATTATTTGAAGTATTTATCATTTTTTTTATGCTCTGAAGCTAATTAATCAAAATACAATATACTTGCGTAATAATATCTGCTCCAACATATGACAGTTTTAACATACAAATGACATTCAGAACAAATAAACTTTGTATGTCAAGGTTAGACTATAATTCATCTATGACTGATACACTATTGGAATTTGTGCACTAAATGTATACACCATATGCGTACTCTCTATGAGCGCCCGTAATCATACCAGGCCTTTGTGCACTAAATGTATACACCATATGCGTACTCTCTATGAGTGCCCGTAATCATACCGGGCCTTTGTGAATAAATAGACTAATAAAATCTTTAATAGGACGACCCAAGTTATTCTGGATGACTGGCTTCTTCAATCCTCAAGGCTTCCTTACCGCTATGAGACAGGAAGTGACACGAGCTCATAAAGGTTGGGCGCTGGATAGTGTTACTTTGTATAATGATGTTACTAAGATGTATAAGGAAGACATACAGACAGCTCCTTTGGAAGGTAAACAATGTCTAATTCTATGATATGTTCAGCTATTCAAAGTGTGCCCATGCAGCTTGACTCATGACTTGACAAATTATCGATTTTAGTGCCAAGTTCATTGTGTACTATCTGCTGCTTCAATCAGCTGCTTCAATCAGCTGTTTGAATATACCTGCATGTATAGACAATAGCAAATATTTTATGTTATTGCATAATGCATGTGGCAATTAATACTGTGTTTTCATATTTTTATTTTCGGAACACGAAGAACTATAACAACGGTAATTAAAAGTAGTGTAATGTATTTGCTAATGTAAGTATGAATTATTTTTTATTTGAGTAATGTGAAAAAATTTATGCAGTTTTTGTTGCTATAATTCACTATTTACTCATTATTACATTATTAATTTTCACATATCGTTGAAGCTCGGTCTACAAAGTCTCATTATAGACCTCGAGATAAGATTATTAGTTTATTCGGCTTATTGCAGGTATCGCTCAAAATCCATTCTCATGCGTTAATTGCAGTCATCCAGAGAGTTGTTACAATGATTCAATGGTTTATATTAAAAAGCTGGTTTGTTTCATGGAAATAATCTATTCTACGTTTTCATACTGAGAAGTTTGCATTAAATGTGTGCATTAAATGTGTCACGATTGTTGCTAGTAGTCATTGTGCGAGTAGAAAGAACTTCAACATCTCTCACAATATTTTGCGGTACATTCAAAATGTCTATCTGTCCGTTATGATTTGTGTCTTTCTGTAAAAAATCTGTTGAAATACAAAACAAGCTACTGTAAACTGCTAGTCACATGCCAAGCAAAAAACAGGCAGATGACATAATCGAAGGGTCCTCATTAATTCTGTGTTGATTTTGTCAGCTGTACGAAAATTATAAATCCATTAATCTCCAGCATCACTACCGTCGGTTCTCCTCAAATACTGTTTTTGATTTGTTTCTCTATAACTACCTGACCTCATGTCTCTATAACTACCGGACTGTATTTCTTTATTACAACCTGACCTCATCTCTCTATAACTACCTGGTTTCATCTCTATAACTACCTGACCTCATCTCTCTATAACTACCTGACTTCATCTCTCTATAACTACCTGACTTCATCTCTCTATAACTACCTGACTTCATGTCTCTATAACTACCTGACTTCATCTCTCTATAACTACCTGACTTCATATCTCTATAACTACCTGACCTCATGTCTCTATGACTACCTGACTTCATCTCTCTATAACTACCTGACTTCATCTCTCTATAACTACCTGACTTCATCTCTTTATAACTACCTGACCTCATCTTTCTATAACTACCTGACTTCATCTCTCTATAACTACCTGACCTCATCTCTCTATAACTACCTGACCTCATCTCTCTATAACTACCTGACTTCATCTCTCTATAACTACCTGACTTCATCTCTCTATAACTACCTGACCTTATCTCTCTATATCTACCTGACCTTATCTGAGGCTTAGTTAGTGTACAGCTGAAGGTGTCCGTACTATGTACACGAGGCTCTGTTAGTGTAAAGTTGATTTTGTGTTATTACTACGTATGCGAAGTGAGCATAATGTCGGATCTAAGGGGAAAAAACAACTGTTTCTTAAAATTATTCATGACCCATATTAAATTGGAGTTGTATTCTCAATGTCTGCTTCTTTTTGTGGAATAAAAACTCCATAAGTTAAATATTTTTATGGCTTTTTGTATTGCCAAATATAGAAAAATATTTTTACAGAAACAGATAAACTTGCTTTTTACCAAACTAGGATATGTTAGCTTTCTGGGGCTTTTCATGTTGAACAGGGTGAAATACATAAAGTCTTAGAGGTTTTTTTTGTTGGTTGTTTTAAGTAGAATTTTACACACATGCGTACTTGTAATTTTAAAGGTATTTTATAGCATTAAATCGTAGTCTTGACTTTTAATTCTGGGTTCAATTACGTCTGTACGCAGCTCATAAGTTATTTTTGCAGGTGTCTATGTCTATGGCTTGTGTCTAGACGGTGCTGGCTGGGACAAGAAAAACATTCGATTGTGTGAGCCGACTCCTAAGGTGTTGTTTTGTGTGTTGCCTGTCGTGCATATGTATGCTGTGAATACGGGACCGTCTAAAGATGTCAGGCTTTATCAGTGTCCTGTGTACAAGAAGCCTTGTCGTACAGATCTGACCTACATCACATCCATATATCTGCGCACCAACTATAACCAGAGTCCAGACTACTGGATACTACGAGGCGTGGCAGCTCTCTGTGACATCAAATAAACATGTTTCTTCTTTAAGTTTACTTCAATTATTAATTTTAGTTTTTGCTTTGTTTCTGGGTATTTTATTTGGATGGAATACATGTGACACTAGTCATTAACACAGAGTTATCCACAAGTCATTAACACAGAGATATCCACAAGTTGTTAACATAAGCTATCTACAAGTCATTAACACAGAGTTATCCACAAGGCATTAACACAGAATTATCCACAAGTCATTAACACAGAGATATCCACAAGTTTTTAACACAAGCTATCCACAAGTCATTAACACAGAGTTATCCACAAGTCATTAACACAGAGTTATCCACAAGTCATTAACACAGAGTTATCCACAAGTCATTAACACAGAGTTATCCACAAGTTGTTAACACAAGCTATCCACAAGTTGTTAACACAAGCTATCCACAAGTCATTAACACAAGCTTTCCACAAGTTGTTAACACAGAGTTTATTCACTTGTTAAATGTTTAGACTTATTGTTCCTGTAACCTGTTGTTGTTTTCTACCGTCACTAGTCGTTGATTGGAGGATAAGGCCATCTAGTTGTCTGTATTTCAACTTCTATGAAAACTACATTTCCTTCAGCTGCATGTTTTAAACGCACAACTAGACATACTTCTATCTTTATGCAAAGGATCTCTCCTTTGCGTTTATATTAACTTTATATACTGTTCGATGCTCTATCTATAAACGTTATAGTATATACTAAAATATGCATACATTTCACGCAGTTTGTCATATAGGTTTGTATAAGAGTTTATTGACTGTCAAGTCAGGAAGACTATGCACTTGCGTGTGAGCACAGCAGGTGGTGAGGTGTTGCAGGTGTATATCATACAGCCATGCAAGCATTGAGTAATGACATGACAAGAAATGCAATTGAAATATTTTTATATATCTTTGCAAAACATATGGAAAGTAGGTCATGCTGTGGTATTAATAAATGTACCGAAAGAGCTAATCATCACAATATAATCTATTTCTTTTGTAAGCCATTTTTGTCTTCTCTCTTTTAATCAAATCTAATTATGTCTTTGACGGTCTGTAGCAACTGCAAACTAATCGGATAGCGTGTACTCACCAACTATGTAGGTGATAAGTTTAATGTTATATGAGCAAGGATGAAGAAGTGCATAGTTAACACAAACATGTGGTATCAAAGTGTGTAGGTCAGGTCTTCCAGCAAACAACCATTCAATCGTTTTGCCAGCAGGCTCAAAGTTAGAGTGCAAACAAGAAACTGGACTTATATTCTACTAACCTGATTTACTATATCTGTCCGTACTTTCTGTGTCTCCGCTATCTTGTATGAATCTTGAAAGGTCAGCTCCGCCATATACTCCTCATGCAGCTCTTTGGTTCCTGTTTACAGTGTTCACTCTATCAACTATTTCCTTTGGTTCTAGTGAGATTGTCTAAAGATTTTCATTGGCCTCTTGAGGCTGTTGACATAGAGAGAGATAAGCGCTGAGATGGTGTGTGGCTCAGTTTTGTGCGTGTCTTTGATGGCAGGACACGAACTGAAGCGGGTTTACTTTTCAAGATGAAATCAGACCAGACAGGTGGGACTTATACTACTACATCAGTACAAAAAATTAGAAGCATATTAGTGTAAAACCCCTAAATAGATATATTCAAAGCCTAGCAGAAGTCTATTTCAATGTTTATTGTTAGTGCCGTGTTTTGTTACACAGATGGCAAGACTGGGAGGAACAAGTCACGAAAGTCTAGCAGAGAGAAAAGGAAACAGTTGTCTTTAACTAACCAATGGTTAGTCTTTCCAGCTCTACCCGAATGTTATTCTATCTAGGATTAACCAGTCGTTTAAGCTTGTGTCATCATGCTTAGCATTTTAGCTATATAAATCTATACTCATCAATAACTCATAATTATTTTTTGCAGAGCTATATTGGTTTAAGAAACGAATCGTGAAATGGTATTAATGTAGATTTTTTTGCAAAATCCGGTACAATTTAATCGGTGATCCCATTTCATCAGCATTGAATCTTTATTCACATCTACATCCGTACCACACTGAAAGGTATGTTTGCTCTTGCAGGCTAGAGGAAAATTACTGTGTTTGTGATGGAGTGTGTATACCCCGCTGTGTCCTCTACTCACATTACATTGATTTTTGCCACACTCACAGTCTATCTCCAGCTTGTGCTGCTACCTTTGGCAAAGTCATTCGCCAGAAGTTTCCAAACATAACTACTAGACGTCTTGGCACACGCGGTCATTCTAAGTCAGTCAATATGCTCTTGCTATATATAGATAAACATAAATTATATGTATATATTATATTATACATAATATATATTATACATATAAAATATATATTATACATATAATATATACATGTATAATTTATATATATTTTATATATACTGCTAAAGTAATTATTTAGCAGATAAATACTTAAGTAAAGCTAATGCTCAACATGCAGTATGGAACTAAGTCTACAAAAGCTTTAAAGAATTGTTCGTAGTCAGCTTTCAGCTCTAGTATGAGCCATTCTCTAAATTATATAGAGGCCTATGAAAAAACTGTTTTCTTATCCCGGTTAACCTAAGTGGGTAGTAATGTGTACACATAGCTTGGGTCTTCTACCAAAGACCTGGGAGTTTGAGCACTCGCCTCAAGATTCAAGCCATTCACAATAGCCCACCTTTCCGCTACTCACTTCAGTTAATTTTTGCCAATATTTGGGCAGGCCCCATTTGGTGTGCAGGTGTTCTTGCTTCCAATGCCCAAAGGTTACCGAAATTACAATTGGTCTTACATTCTTGTTCAATGGTTTTTGAATTACAACTTTTCTGAGTGGGAGATATTTCGGTACGATTTTTTTTGCTGGTTATGTTGCAGTCATTGGGTACTGCTGTATATATACATGAATATATATACTCATATATACAATTTATATATATATTATTAAGAAAATTATTAATATCTGCATATAATATATTAATACTATATATACATGTACATATATATATATATATGATATTAATATATTATATATAGATATTAATAATAACAGCGAGCTATATTAATATCTAATATTAATAATGTTAGATATTAATATATATATATACATATAATATATATAAATCTCAGTGTTTGTTTTATTTTTTGCTTTTTTGTTAAAAAGTGTGTCTAGTTATAGCAATTTAAATCTAGCAATGAAGAATCCACACGACACTGGAAATTATCTTGGAACCTACATATCCAGAGACGGCAAACGTAACCATTAAGCTACATGGAATACAACGGATTAATTGGGCAAATAGTTTTTACACTGGTTAAGATGCTAACACTTAAGTGCTCGCTTTAAGCACTAGCACTCTTGACGTTACGCATAACGATTGTTAAGCTGGCCCTTGTTTGACAATCTCTGAGGATTGTTAGAGAGAATATATATGTGCTGGTGATATTGCAATATATATATATATCTATTTATATATTTCAATATCACTAGTAATAACTGTAGATCTAGAAAGAATTATTTCCAGCAAGACACAATATTTTTGTAATTTTGCACAGCGCAATTACCAAGATTTACAGCCCAATTCTTCTGAGCCTACAGCTATGTATTTCCCTTATTCCTCACATATTATCCACTTAATTAATTATTAATTTAGTTCACTATATTTTCGTTGGGCATTCATCTAGTATACATGTTTAAATATAATTTTATATGTTTATTCGTTTGTTCGCAGTGTTTGACTGCAATCTGTGCTGTTTCTTTTTTCCAAACTAAATTCATTTTATCAAAGATGCCTCAATCTGCAGGTACCATTACTATGGGATATGTATAAAAGAAACTAGCCCGTATTACCAATCTCTCTACTCTGGAGCGGGCCTTACCAGGTTAGTCCATTCTTATGTTAAACAGGTGCTGAGGCTATCTGTCTTATTTCTGATTTCATTTATTCATAATGAGCGTTCGAAAAAATAATTTAAATAGCTATTATTACAGTTGTCCCTGAATGAATCGTATCTAGGGTTTAACGTAGAGCGTCTGTATCAACTGCTGCTACATACTTGTAACAGATACCTTCACACAGAATTATTAGTCAGCTGCTGATTCGTTAAGCTGCTTATAAGGTAAGGGCCAGAGGGTCAAAGATAGTGAAATGTAACTTGGCAAATTTTTTTTTAGATTTTCTGGTTCCAAGTTTGTAAATGAGGTAAGTAGCTGTAAATATACATAGCTGTTATAACTTACCCTCTATAATAGTAACTAGGTGTTATAACTTACCCTCTATAGTAGCTAGATGTTATATCTTACTCTCTATAGTAGCTAGATGTTATAACTTACTCTCTATAGTAGCTAGATGTTATAACTTACTTTATATAGTAGCTAGCTGGTATAACTTACTTTATATAGTAGCTAGCTGGTATAACTTACTCTCTAAAGTAGCTAGATGTTATAACTTACTTTCTATAATAGCTAGCTCTTATAACTTACTCTCTATAGCAGCTAGCTTGTATAACTTACTTTTTATAGTAGCTAGCTGGTATAACTTACTTTCTATAGTAGCTAGATGTTATAACTTACTTGCTATAGTAGCTATAACGTAATGTAATCAAACTATAAACTATGCCCACAATTTTTATTTGCATTATTTCTATGATATCATTCAGTCTTTGAAACTTTCCAAAATGCATATCATAGAATGTCTTACATTATCAGAGAAAAGTTCATCTGAATAAACAATCAAGGATTCAGTCAAGTGTTTATCTACATAAACAAGTCACATACTTCTATATCGATGTGCCTTGTAAATGTATGTAACCTTCAAATGTAGATTGAAGGTTACACTTGTACACATTCAGCGGTACTCAGTGTATATTCAGTGTACTTAGTGCGTATTCACTGTCAACTTTTAACTTAAATTGTACACTATATATTTTATGGTGGCTTCACAAGTACACTTGTACACATTCAGCGGTACTCAGTGTATATTCTGTGTACTTAGTGCGTATTCACTGTCAACTCTAACTTAAATTGTACACTATATATTTTAGGGTGGCTTCACAAGTACACTTGTACACATTCAGCGGTACTCAGTGTATATTCTGTGTACTTAGTGCGTATTCACTGTCAACTCTAACTTAAATTGTACACTATATATTTTAGGGTGGCTTCACAAGTACACTTGTACACATTCAGCGGTACTCAGTGTATATTTTGTGTACTTAGTGCGTATTCACTGTCAACTTTTAACTTAAATTGTACACTATATATTTTAGGGTAGCTTCACAAGTACACTTGTACACATTCAGCGGTACTCAGTGTATATTCTGTGTACTTAGTGCGTATTCACTGTCAACTTTTAACTTAAATTGTACACTATATATTTTAGGGAGGCTTCACAAGTACACTTGTACACATTCAATGGTACCCAGTGTGTATTCTGTGTCCACATTCACTCTCAACTTTCAACTTAAATTGTAAACTATATATTTTAGGGTGGCTTCACAAGAAAATATATGTTATCCTCTAGGATTGGAACCCTGTTGCCAGACTTTTTTAGTCCTTACCATCTCAGCTTGCCAACCGGTGTGAATCCATCCAAGGTGAGTTCTCTCTGTTTGTAATAGTATTTTCAGTGTTTCGCTTTGCTGTTTACATCGACCTTTTACATCAGATTCAAACCAGTCGCTGCCTCGATACATTATGTTTCCGTGGGGCATAATCACACCGGCGCTTCGGTTCATGGAGAGGAGGAACTTCCTCAACCTTTCTTATATTTCGTTGTCTATAGTGAGACAAGCTTTATCAGGAAACATTTTACCTTTTGTCAATATATTGTCAAATCCTATAATTTAGCTGTAAAATATTAACAAACACTGCTATTAAAAATCGTATTTTGACAAAATGGTAAAAATAGTAGTTGGTAGAGGCTGATAAGTAGTATGATATGGTGTCTATTGCAGTATGAATTGTAGCATCATACTGTTCTATTGGAATTATAGTTCTTTGCATATATCATTAGTACGATGACTCGGGCTTTATTCAAGTCAATAGTTGGGATGATGGTAACTAACATTAGTACAGCTTCCAAAATATGTACGACATCAAAGATTTATTCGCCCTGGTATTTGTTATTTTATCTTCTTCGAGTTGCCTTGTTCTATAATCTATAAAACATGCTAACATACATAAGATAAAATAATTGGTTGGTTTAGTTGATACAGTAAGATATGTTAATTTATTGATTTTAGTTTGTAATCGTTGTCACGTCTGTAGCGCTGCTAGTCCAGAAATGTACATTAATTTATGATTGATACTGGTAAGTTTTATATAAATATTGATCTATAGAAGCGTGGGTGGTGACAAGGGTGGGGTTGTGACACTGTTGGCTGTGTGAGCGAGAGGCAGTCATGTTATAAATTGCTGTTACTCGCTGTTGGCTTTATGTCAAATGTAGATGGTATATAGACATCATACTCATCAAACGAGGGATTGCAGACGACAAGCTGGTATATAATTAATCATGAGAAGTTAACAACTGCCATCAACATAGTTTTAGTTTATATTAGCAGTTTGCTGCAAGAAGAGATTCATCCCAAAGCGTTCTTTAGGCTAAAACTTCAATAATTTATAGATGTCTCTGTTAGGGGACCGCTCCTAGACCCCTTCTCTCCTCCTTATTGTTTGATTGCAAATGTGTAGGATTAGCTAAACACAGTAGCCATTTTTTTCTTGATGCGTCACTCAGCATTTATTGCTTTCATTTAAAGTGGGTTATCGAATAAACACTCTATATTCTGTTTATTTTGCTGCCGAAATTAAATATATTATCTTTGCTGGATAAGAAATTCAAATAGGGGCTATTCTGTCTGCAGTGCCTTATCAAACTGAACGGCATTAGTGCACACACGAAGAGCGTCGCGTGAGATTGTTCCTCCCACGATAATCTCACTATTATTGCATTTCTCGTGATAAGACTATTTTTTTTTAATTTTCAATGATATCTGCTATGACAACGCATGGGCTTAATCTTTTTATAGTTTTGACACTAGCATGCTTAGTCGTATATTAATCTGATCTAGAAATGGTTATTTAGGTCATTTGTCAAGTTAGATTATATGTGCGCTTAGGTTTGCGGACTCACAATTTTTACCTGCGTAACTCTGTCATGACTTCTACCTGCGTAACTATGTCATGACTTCTACCAGCGTAACTCTGTCATGACTTCTACCTGCATAACTTTGTCATGACTTCTACCTGCGTAACTATGTCATGACTTCTACCTGCGTAACTATGTCATGACTTCTACCTGCGTAACTATGTCATGACTTCTACCTGCGTAACTATGGCATGACTTCTACCTGCGTAACTATGTCATGACTTTTCGTTTCAAATTCACTAATCATAATATTTTAGTGTTCTGTGAGCTGTATGATATAATTGGGATAAAAATATGCATTGTACTAGTCATTAGGAATTCAGCTTCTCTTTGATCAGATCTGTATAAACACTGTTAGTATTATGTTAGCACAGTTTTTAAAAAAGGAACATATTTATCAAGTTGCCAAGTTTTGGCTAAAGTTTATTCATCGCTAACAAAATTTTCTCTTTGTAAATGTTTTAAAAACAGTCAATAATTTTTGCAAGAGGTTTCTTTCATTTGCTCAAGTTTAAATAAAAGGCCAGTTCAAGATCAGACCCTTTTTCGTTGGCTCGTTTTTTGTGTAATTGTTGATGTCTGATAAGGAACCAACGTGGTAATCAACAATGGTAGTAGTTAAAAGCAGCAATAGCAGCAAAGGCATCTTTAATTTTCTCTGTTACTGTTTTGTTTCTTTTGTTAGGTACCATTCGACGTATTGTCTGACTAGTGGAGGGCTAAGTTATCACTACAGAGCATAACTACATAAACGTCTAGCTTGTGCAATACATCCCTTTTATGTCTGATTTTGCTGTCTTGTCTTAAGCAAATGTCAGACACTTCAAAGCCCTGATTTATTGTGTTTGTTTGATAAGAAGGGAAAGCACTCAGCTGTAGGTGCAAGAGATCGCTCAGCAAGTCAATTGCTCTTGTTTGTTCTTGATTTCACTCTAATCATTAGCGGCCCATAAAACTATCATTACTCCACTTGAAAAGATGAAATGATGAGAGGCGGGTTTTCTTCAATGATAAGAGCGTGTTTGTAGCTCATTCCATCGCCTCTATCATGCTGCTCCGACTGATGTGTCTATGTTATCGTTACTGCACCAGTATGCTAGGCCTTTTTCAGCTGGGCAGAGAAGTTCTACATTGTGTATTTATTGTTAAACAGCAGTCACCAATTGTCACGTGTGACCAATCAATGATAGTCAGCCATTCTGAGATGTTAGATAATATTTTCAAGTTAGTCATCTCTGGGATGGATGGCACTGTTTTAAGTTTGGTTTGTGTTACTCCAAGTTGGGATGGCTGTGCTTTGCATTGTGGAGCTCGTTCATAAGCAAGTTTTAAGGCTTCCACCATTATGAATTTTAATTCATGAAAACAGTTCTTTGGTAATCGATTGCAAGAAAACTCAAGATTTGTTGCTAGATATATGGCTGACTGGCTGTAGGCATTCTATGCTGCCTGAGAGAAGAATAAGACTTTTGTTAATTCCGTCTGCCAGTAACCATGTTATATAAATAGATGCGTAATTGTTGCACCTTAGCCAAACTGTTGCTGGTGCACTGCACTGGCAAAATAACCTACTAACTATATAATACTCTTCCTCTTTATTCAGTACTTTAAAGTTAAGTTACTAAAAGCAGCAAAGCAGTGTCAAAAATATATTTGCCTTTAAATCTATGATGCTTTTGTTGGGCTGTTGATGCTGCCTGCTGTGGTTGCAATTACTTTGCACTGCATTATTGACCACTACCAGCTACAGAAATAACTACTATCCGCTACCTTAGTGGCGTGTGTCTCCTATATCAGTGACTAAGGTCATATCTGAAGCTGTCCACTTATAAAATCACACAAACAGTGATAATGCTAGACATATAAATTATTCAGATGCACTGGTTGACTTGTGGTGAATCTTTTGATGTTTAACTCTCCATGAGCTTTACAGTTACTATATGAGATGAAACAAATACCTAAAGTTGTTTAGGCCAGCTTACATGTTTAGAGTTGTCTACTCTCTTTAGCTTTCTATTTTTTCATCTACTTCTTCAATATTTTGTTATGTTGCATTGTTTTTTTTTCTCTTTCTCTGATGGTCCTTAGTCATAACTATATGATATTTGTATATATAGCTGCGCTATCATTGTAGTTGGAAACTTTCCTGGTTATGTACAGAACTCACTGTCAGTACATCCTGGACACAATAATTGCAGTTCACTTTTTGGAGGTAAGCTGCTTGTCCTTGACCCTGTGTGACTGTCATAACCAGCATTTAGTTTATGATTAGCAAACTTGTCCAAGTATAATCATGTCAGAGCTTGTAAAATGGCTCAGCTTATTTCTAACTTTAAAAAATGCTTGAATTATTACATGAGCAGCCCGCGTGTGCCATAATCCTGGTCACTAAATATGTCTGTGGAAACTAAATTATCACTCTATGCTCTCTGCACAGCTTCCGAGTCTGCTGCTGCATTTCTGGCAAGAGATACCTGAGCACATGCTGCCACTGCTAGAGCAGCCAATCGTAGTGAGTCTGATCAAGCACTGTGACACTATTCTATACAGCACCATTGTTGATGTCCTCCTTCCTTCTTCTATGCAGGAAGTCTCAGATAGGTTCGTTTCATTGGTTCTTCTGCCTTACATCCAACTAACGCTGTAGTTCAGCAGGTAGTAATTTTATTATCGCTAAGAAAGGTAAGCGCTTATATTTTTACATGATTTTTTAATGTACACTTTCAAATTGGTCATCTAAAACCCTTCTTGTAAGTCATTGGTCTACACGTCTGCTATTCCATGGCTGGTTTTCCAGTAGGTTAGAACTCAGTGGGATAATATTTATTGTTCTAATGCCTTTATTCTAGGTCTCTTTTGCTGCTTTGCCAATATTAGAAGCTTGTTGAGATATGATGTGAGTGCAGAGAGTATATACATCATTTAGTTATACCGCAAGCAATACCTGCGCAAAGTTATAAGTTATAATTTTCAGGGTTGTCTTCTCGTGTGAGTTGCTCATTCTAAAATATGTCTGCAACGCTGCCGCTCTATCGCTTTGAGATTATTATCTAATTGTGACTGCACATTCTTGCATTATTATAACACGCGCTGTTTGACAGTTACATCCGCATGCACAAAACTGGCTTCATTTGACAATTGGTTTGGATAAGATACATATCCTTTGTTTGCAGGTGCGCAGAAGCTCACTCAACTATTGACATACACTGCTTCCTATCTCCTTTTGTAGCCTTCTTTTAGATGTTCAAAAGTTGGCAAATAGTTGGCAAGCTTGGACTAGCCAATCCCTAGCTGTCTTGTCTCTGCCCATTATCAGAGGGAAGCTGGAAGCTGCCCGAGTATTCACTGATACTCTTAGAAGACAAGCTACATTTTTACATTTAGTGCAGGTATTCTGAGCTTAGCCAGAGTCTGGCGCTTTAGCTATGAATTACTGTGACACTTTTACCTCCTCCTTTCCACTGCTCCATTTCATTATTGTACGTTGCTAATGTTGCACTCTAGAGCTGTGTTATCATGCATACTCTTTCCTATTTCCAGATGGTACGACCGATTCTTTATGACTCTCTGATGGTTAACCAGATAGTGCTAGATGTCAACTCAATCCAATTGGTCACTTCTTTTGAAAACCAGCAAGGCCAGCAGAGTCAGCAGGACGGCGACTGTAAGTGCCTAAATTTTGAGTTTTTGCTTGAGTTCTTTGCAATTTTACATGGTATACGTAATAAAGCAAATTGTTTCTTCCAGTTCTTGGGCAGTTAAAGGAAGTATTGCATAGACAAGCTACAGTGGAAGCTTTTATGGAGTGGCTAGACGCAAGTATTAGCCAAAGAGTCATTAAGGTAAATATAATAAGTACGCAACAAAGGAATGTAGATTAAAAATTTACTCATTGTCTCTATATCGCCTCTATATCATCTTTATGTCGTCTCTATATCATCTTTATGTCGTCTCTATATCGTCTCTGAATCGCCTCAATATCATTTCTATATCGTTTCTATATCGCCGTCATATCGTCTCTATATCACCTCCATATCGTTGCGATATCGTCGCTATATCGTCTCCATATCATCTCCATATCGTCTCTATATCGCCTTTATATCATTTTGATATGGTCTCTATATCGCCTCTATATCGCCTCTATAACACCTCTATATCGTCACTATTATTACTTCTATATCGTCTCTATATCGTCTCCATATCGTTTCTATATTGCCTCTATATTGCTGCTATATCACCTCTATATCGCCTCTATATCGCCCCTTTATCATCACTATATCGTCTCTATATCATCACTCTATCGTCACTATTATCACCTCTATATAGCCTCTATATCACCTCTATATAGTTCTAAATCACTTCTATATCGCCTTCATATCGTCTCTATATCACCTCCATATCGTTGCGATATCGTCGCTATATCGTCTCCATATCATCTCCATATCGCTTCTATATCGCCTTTATATCATCTCTATATCGTCTCTATATCGTCTTTATATCGTCACTATATTGCATTAGTCATAGCTAACTAAAAACTGAAGTCAATGTTTGCTCTTGCTGCACAATAGCTCGAAGGGTAATATCTTAAATCAAACGTCATACCACAGATCAAAGGTCATACCTTAGGTTAAAGTCATACTTAGATTAAAAGTCATACCTTACATTAAAGACCATACCTAAATCAACAGGGTCGTACTCTAGATCAAAGGTCATACCTTGGACCAAAGGCCATATCATTGAACCAATGGTACAGCCTTTAAACCAGTGGCATGTACTGCCACTCTATTTCAACATATTTTCCGTATTGTTTGCATCCTAAGGATTGGCCATGTTGACCAGGAGCTAATTGCACCGATGATCAGTCTATGGAGACACGTAGTTTGATGGAACATGCCAACACATAACCAATAGGGCTTTTTAGATAGTACTGTACAGTATTTACCAATTAACTTACGTGACCTATTCAACTATTTCAAATATTAATAAGAGGCGCAATATAGACCCTTCTCATTGGTCTGATGAGGCTAGTTATGATCTAGACTCATTCATCAGCATCTGATCAGAGAGTCGTCAGCACCTGATCAGAGAACTGGGCTAGATGGCTAGGAAGTAGTTAGAGGAATGAAAGTCAACGGCTGAACAGACATACATGTAAATGTTGCCGTGACAACAAATGGTTATAGTAGTAATCACTAGGCAGTTATTGTTCTTTTAAACTTTAGCGGCTATCAAATTGTGTAATATTGCTGTGTGTTACAGTTCGTGTTATCATAAAATTATTTTAGAATTTTATGAATTTACAGTAATCAGGGTTTAGTACAATTTTACTAAGTCCCTCCTACCTGTTAGCTGTTAGTGGCAGGAACAACTTTAGTATGTAGTTTTATGCAATTCATACGACACATGTTGTAGGCTTGCTACTATTTAGTTGGTATTATAAAACAGCAGATTAAAGAACACCTATGATTCTTTAACAAAAATAATTAATAATCAAATAAAAAATTCCCGCCTTTCGCGTGTGTCTGACAAAAGATAATCAGGGAAGCATCTGGTTCTTCTAGCAGCTGTCCCGCAATAAAGATGCTGTCGACTGCTCTGCAAATATGGTCAGACCTTGACATTACTAGCCAGACCACAGCCACCATCTTAGCATTTACAATGGTGGCAGCAGCAGGCTCACAGTATTGTACCAGTCTCATTGGCCTGCATTTCTGCAGCCTTATGTTATCTATAGTCGGTTGTTGTAGGCTTGCAATGACAACAAGAAGCTTTTCAGGATGAAGGCTCATACATTCCTAATGAGTTGGTCAAAATTTGGGGAAGAGTTCATGCAAGCTGCGAATGCAGAAAGGGTTGCTAGCAGCACGTCTCTCAAATTGATCAAGCTTTTGCTCGATGAGTATGTCATGGTGGTCATTGAATCACACATACAGGAGCAGACGTTTCAAGAGCAGCTGTGTGAAATGCAGCAAATTATAAACATGGGACAGCATGGTAAGTCTGGTTAACTGAGAGCCATCCATATTTGATGTGAGAATCGATGGTTGGGATGGTTGGTAATAGGACTGAGTGGTTAAGATGGTTGGTGTGGGACTCAGTTGTTAGGATGGATGGTGTGGGACTCAGTGGTTAGGATGGTTGGTGTGGGACTTATTGGTTAGGATGGCTGTTGTAGGACTCAGTTGTTAGGATGGCTGGTGTGGGACTCAGTGGTTAGGATGGCTGGTGTAGGACTCAGTTGTTAGAATGGTTGGTGTGGAACTCAGTGGTTAGGATGGTTGGTGTGGAACTCAGTTGTTAGGATGGCTGGTGTGGGGCTCAGTTGTTAGGATGGCTGGTGTAGGACTCAGTGGTTAGGATGGTTGGTGTGGGACTCAGTGGTTAGGATGGCTGGTGTGGGACTCAGTTGTTAGGATGGTTGGTGTGGGACTCAGTGGTTAGGATGGTTGGTGTAGGACTCAGTTGTTAGGATGGCTGGTGTGGGGCTCAGTTGTTAGGATGGCTGGTGTGGGACTCAGTTGTTAGGATGGTTTGTGTGGGACTCCGTGGTTAGGATGGATGGGGTGGGACTCAGTTGTTAGGATGACTGGTGTGGGGCTCAGTGGTTAGGATGGCTGGTGTGGGACTCTGTGGTTAGGATGGCTGGTGTGGGACTCAGTTGTTAGGATGGCTGGTGTGGGACTCAGTGGTTAGGATGGTTGGTGTGGGACTCAGTTGTTAGGATGGTTGGTGTGGGACTCGGTGGTTAGGATGGTTGGTGTAGGACTCAGTGGTTAGGATGGATGGTGTGGCACTCAGTGGTTAGGATGGTTGGTGTGGGACTCCGTGGTTAGGATGGCTGGTGTGGGACTCTGTGGTTAGGATGGATGGTGTAGGACTCAGTGGTTAGGATGGATGGTGTGGGACTCAGTTGTTAGGATTTGCTGGTGTGGGACTCTGTGGTTAGGATGGCTGGTGTGGGACTCAGTTGTTAGGATGGCTGGTGTGGGACTCAGTGGTTAGGATGGTTGGTGTGGGACTCAGTTGTTAGGATGGTTGGTGTGGGACTCTGTGGTTACGATGGTTGGTGTAGGACTCAGTGGTTAGGATGGATGGTGTGGGACTCAGTTGTTAGGATTTGCTGGTGTGGGACTCTGTGGTTAGGATGGCTGGTGTGGGACTCAGTTGTTAGGATGGCTGGTGTGAGACTTAGTTGTTAGGATGGCTGGTGTAGGACTCAGTGGTTAGGATGGCTGGTGTGGGACTCTGTGGTTAGGATGGTTGGTGTGGAACTCAGTTGTTAGGAAGGTTGGTGGAGGACTCAGTTGTTAGGATGGCTGATGTAGGACTCCACCACTATCTGGTTTAACTGAACTACACTATTGCAGCTGGAGCCAAACCACCTGTGCAATTCTCCAATTTTTGCTGTGGCAGCCCTATCTCAAGACACTCACAAGAACTTGACCCTGCATGTCAGGTAATGTCAAAATTATTGCATCCCAGCTTGCTAAATTATTGTATACTTGGTTCCTTTGCTTTAAATGAAATATTCAAGCATCCCATTCAGGCAGAACTTTGTGGCAAAAGGTAAGTAACTCAGCTACCTTTGTTGTAAGAAATAAAAAATCTACTTAATATAATAGTTGGAGATAACAAATTTACTTACACCCCTGAAAGAAGATAAGTAGAACAAAGAACTTTTTCTATGCTTTGCTTAAGGAATGCGGTGATGAGTTGCGCAAGCCAAGTTGAGATCTTAGCAATAAGGGTTTCCGCGAAATTGTAACTCTGTGTTTTCGTTCAACATTTCATTATTGTACTATCTGCACTCATTACATAGAGGTAATTATTACGAATCACTCGAGCGGTGTTATAGTCGGTGTTTAGTTAAGATGCTCGAGTAACTTTATGTAGCGCCGCCATCTTTATAGAAAGGTGTTGAGGCTACATGTAGATCTCCAAAAAATGATCTACTATAACTACATTGTTTGTCACTTGAAGAGTTCTGTTACAGCTGATTACTTGAAGTGAAATGAAGAAAATTCCAGTTCAGAAAATCTTTAAATGGACACTTGAATGCACGTTTTTCTAACAGTTTGTTTGAGTGTGATTATTAAGTTTGATTATCAATAAGTGCTCACAGGTTACTTCAGCTGGTCAAGTTAGCTCCAGGCAAATCGTTTCTCTTATCGTCTGCGCCTTCAGCCGGACTTCCTTGCTTGTTACAGTAGGGTTAGTGGTTCTGCAAGGTCATTGTACATATGCGTAAGTGAGGTTGTTTATATGATGCACTGGTGTGATTCCTTATTATTTGCTGAGTCATGCTATGATTGCAGAGTTCTTTAAGAAAGCACGGGCTAAACTATCAGACATTTTCAAACTTTGGCACTTCAGTCAGCCATCAGAATTCATGCAAATACGCCCCCTATCAAGAAGCATGGGGCTCTGCTTATCCTATCAATGGTGAGCTTGGTGTGACATCATACAATACACCTGGCTGATGCCTCATAGAGTTTCTGAGATGAATAATGTTTTTTACTCCTATTTTGAATGAGACAAACATTATGAACAACTTATTGTTGCGAGACGCATGAACAAAGATATGCCATACTCACTAGACTACTAGAGAAATATTTTAAACAAGTGTGCTAGCAACATAATGCATTGCGTATACCTTTCATTTTATTGTAATCATTTTTGCAAAAGGTTGAAATATAATCAATTTTCTTTTGGTGTGACAGCAAACATTCTAGCATCATTTATCATCACATCTCATATGTGCTAATCATATGATGCATTGCAGCTGCTGCTTATTTGTGGAATCAAAGTTTAATATTTTTTCGTCCAAGCATTGTTAGAATTTTGGCACAATCTTTGATAACTACATTTTTGTTGATAGAAATTACAATGGCTTGGCAACCCCCCATCCCACAAGACCATCAGGCTTACCTCAACTATGGTACAAAGGAAACGATGTCCTACTCGTGTGCTCAACAACCGGTGCATCCAGATTTTAAGCATCAGGGTAAGATTTATCTTTTAGCATGGTTTTACCATAGAATTATGTCCCCCTAGAGTGATAACAACACAAGCATTTCTGGTGCCAACAAGGAGCGTTTTGGCCACGCCCCTTTTTTGTGCTAGTCAATCGTAGTGATTGACTAGATTAATAACATCAGCCATGAGAATGGTTAAACAAGGATCATGAATTTCCACAATTAAGATAGTAATTAATGCTCATATTAAAGAAACGATGATTATAGTTTATTACTCTAATATATGCTTATTATTTAAAGCAATTCCATACCTACATGACTTGCAAAGGCACTGAACAGATAGTGTTAAGTAAGTGAGTTAATGCAACTCATAGATAAAATAGATGGTCATACTGGGGTTGTATTACATTAGTGTGATGGGAAACTAATCGACTGCCATCAACTAAGAGCTGTACTACCCGGCGTTGTCCGAGTAATAAAAAAGTCTTTGGACCGAAAATTTATTTTTATATAACATTTATGATTCTAACTTTTAAACTTCATATCATGAGAAAATATTTTTAAGCAGTTCAAATGAATTAAGAGAAAAAAGAAAACAACTGTAAATGTTTTCAAGCTTTTTCAAACAACTACAACTTTTAAATTTCATATCATGAAAGAAGTGTTTTGTTGAAATAAATTAGGAAGAAAAATAAAACTGCAAATGTGTTTAAATGTAAATGTGAAATCATTAGCAAGTAATGGCTAAATATAATCTGTTTAGCTACGATTACAATAAAAAATTATTTAATAAATAAAGCAATAAAAAAGTCTATTTTATTTTTACATAATTATAATTTAGTACAATTAAGTATAATTTATTTTTATTTAACATATAACAACATTTGCCACTCTAACTTTCAAACTTTTTACTTGCTTACATCAAGCCAGAGCCGTATAGTTTCACAGAGTCCCGCGACCAACAGAAGCATATGCGGGAGCTCGCTCGATTCAAAACAAACAGGCCATGCTTACTATTTTTATATAAGTTATAATGGAGAGGCCGCAACATTAATCAACAAAAACTACTCCCATTAGCAGTCGCTTTAAAATTGATTGTTGTATCATGAATCATTTGAAAGAAAACAAAATTCCCTACAAGAAGCTACTAATAACGTTTTTGTAAAAACGTAAAGTACATGCAAAAAAGAGCGGTATTGAAAGCGAGGTATGAATATTCCATTAGAGATCAGTATGTCGATTGGGTTTGTTTGGAATCGGACGTTTTTGTTTCCGATTTTGGTCACGAGACTTTGTAAAGCTATATGACTCTGACAGTACAGAGATGTATAACTTCACAGAGTTTCGCTGCTAACGGATGCGTATATCGGAGCTCGCACGGCTCCAAACAAACAAGCCGCGACCACTATTGTTTTATATAAGTTATGATGGAGAGGCCACCACACTAACCAACAAAAATTACTCCCCTTGGCAGTCGCTCTGAAATTGACTGTTGTATTATGCACTATTTGAAGAAGGACAAAATTTCCTACAAGAAACTACAAATGATTTTTTGTAATAAAGTGAAGTAAATGCAAAAGAGTGAGATGTTGAGAGCGAGGTAAGAATATTCCATTAGAGATCAGTGTGTCAATCGGGTTTGTTTGGAATCAAGCGCTTTTGTTTCCGGTTTTTGGTCACGGGATTCTGTGAAACTATACGGCACTGCATCAAGCAAGGAAGTCCACTAACTAGTAGACATCTTTGCTTCAAGTTAGTCTATGTATTTGATTGATATGTATTGAAATCTAATATTACATGCAAGGGCTGTTTGTGGACTGTGGTGTCAATGAATCACTCTATCACCATACAATGTCAACACTTTCAGTTGATGACAGTCGATTAGCTTCCCATCACACCAATGTAATACAATCCCAGTATGACTATCTATCTTATCTATGAGTAACAGATTGCATTAACTCACTTAACACTAGCTATTCAGTGCCTTTGCAAGCCATGTAGGTATTGAATTGCTTTAAATAATAAGCATATATTAGAGTAATAAACTATAATCATCATTTTTTTAATATGAGCAATAATTACTATCTTAACTGTGGAACTTCATGATCATTGTTTAACCCATAGATATATAAACCTAGATTGGCCAATAGGGAAAAAGCCTGTCAGACTTAAATAGCATGACGTTACGTCATTGTATTGTACCTAATGCTTGACTGCACTGTTGTTTACAATGGAGCTAATGAGGAGAAGGTGACAAAATCACATTTATTTTCACATAAAACCTTTTTGGATACATAATCCAGTGAACCAAAGCGATTCTGTGATAATATCTAATAACAACCACAGATTAAAACTATAAAAGTTATGAAATGTTGCACAAAAATCATGAGCCATCGGGCTTTATTTGCCACCCCCTCTCCTATCCCCCATCTCTCTTTTCTCCTTCCCCTTCTCTTAAGAAGAAGGGGGAAGGGGAAAAGAGAGAAGGGGGAAAGGAGAGGGCGAGGCAAATAACCCACCCACCCGAAGAGCCAGACCCTTGCTAGGTAAAAGACTAATATCATGCTGAACTAAACATGACTAAATATGATGAGCCTGTGAAGTTTTGATCTGATCAAGGAAGTGGAATCAGTGGCTTTCTTAGCTAAAGCTGGAATGAGACCAAGGAATGCAGGATCGGGCCAGACTTAGGGTCAGCAATGAGGGTCAAGATCGAGTCGGACCGGATCAGCATGCGAGATTTTTTTATTCATTTAAGGTTAAGAGATAGTTTTATTACAGCCTAATGTTGTGACATCAATAACCTAAGATATAAGAACCCATTATCACATCAATCATTATATTTTGTGGCTTGGTTTATAGATGCAATTTATAATTTATGGCTAGACATTGGTGGATCAATGCTATTCAATGGGTGATAGATTAATGGCATGATTTGGCTAGTGTTTTTATTACAGATTTTATTTTCAACTGCTATTATAATCAACAAGAAGAGATTAGTTAAGAAATACTTTGCAAATATAGAAATGGATAACCCAGCATAGTGGAAAGCAAAAATCCATCGCTTCATTTCACTTCACATAAATTTTCTGGATTGAAGGTTCTTAGACACGCTTTTAAGTTCCTCAGGATGCCTCCGTTGTAAATGCCTCAATAGTATTGAGGTGGACCCTTCTTTGTAACTTAACTTGCTTTCGCATATTGTACAAATAACTTAGTATTTCCCCTTCTTGACTGGCTTCTTCATGAACTCCCAGACCACTGACATGTTGATTTGCAACATCTCCTTTCCCTCTTCTCTCTTTTCCCCTTCCCACTTCTTCTTGGGAGAAGAGGAAAGGCGAAAAGAGAGAAGGGGGATAGGAGAGGGGGTGGCAAACAAAGCCCTGATGGCTCATGATTTGTGTGCAACATTTCATAACTTTTATAATTTTAATCTATGGTGGTTATCAGATATTATCACAAAATTGCCTTGGCTTACTGGATTATGTATCCAAGAAGGTTTTTATGTGAAAATAAATGTGATTTTGTCACCTTCTCCTCATTAGCTCCATTGTAAACAACAGTGCAGCCAAGCATTAGGTACAATACAATGACGTAACGTCATGCTATTTAAGTCTGACAAGGCAACCAATGGGAATAGCTATTATTGGCCAATCTAGGTTTATATACCCTAGGACACTTATGAATTTGCCTCATCTAACTTTCGCGTTTTCGCGGAGTCATCCTCTCGCAAAAATTTCATGTGCGAAACTAAACTATCATAACGAACGAGCGAAAATGCGAAATTAAATAGCTTTGTTCATTGATAGAATGATAGTCCAAGAAACAAATGGCAGCAAGCGATCAAATTGCATTATCGACCTTGCCCACACCATTCTACCTGCGGTTCACAATTACAAACTAGTCGCAAATTGAAATTTTTTTTTATCGGTGAACTGAACCTGAGGAATCTAATTATGTTTGTCCACTGCATTTATTTTCACATCACTATATTTTCGCACTCATCAGAGCTGCGAAATTAAGTTGCAGCGAAATTTTACTCTGTATGCTAATCACGAAACTAAATACTAGCGAAATATAAGTGTCGTAGAGTATCTATGGTTTAACCATTTTCATGGCTGATGTTATTGATCTAGTCAATCACTACGACTGACTAGCACAAAAAAAGGGGCATGGCCTAAACGCTCCTTGTTGGCACCGGAAACGCTCGTGTTGTTGAAGGCACTGTTATCACTCTAGGGGGAGATAACTCTATGGTTTTTACTTCCAGCTGTAGCTTTTAGACGTTGCTCCTGTACAGTGATGACTCAGCAATAATGGGTTACTAGTAATATTGTGGTATTCTTGTTGATATGACTGAAAATTTTTTATTGGCGCTTTATATTTTTGCAGGTTACCCTTTTGCTTCAACTGATGAGCCAACTCAGCACCTGCCATCTATCGGTCATGTTCTATATTAACGTTTTTTATAGAATTAATGCTAGACAGGTTTTGTCATTAGAATATCCTATGAAGTTTGCTGGGTTAGTAATTTTTGTGGATATCATTTTTCTGGTATGTTACCAAGACTATTGTTCCATGTTTTTTGCAACTTTTAATTAAAGCAGCCTAAATCATTATGAACTCATTTTACTACTAATTATTTACTTTTTTCCAAGGTATATTTATTTAATATATTTTACTGCAGTGAAACTGTTACATATTAGCAACACCTCTTTTAGATAAGTATTAAGATTTGTCCTCTCCTATCATTAACCACCTGTAATATATTATTTCCTTGAATCTATGCACTGCAGCCTATTATATTTCTCACTATCATCCGTCGAATTATATTGAATTGGTAATTTAACAAGCAGCTCTGTCAACAATAGCCATTGGCATTATATATACGCATATAACCTTAAATATTGTCAATATAACAAACCATTTCTAACATTAAAGGCTAGCAGCATGCTTTGTGATGTCCAGGATTTCCTTCATTTTTAGTCTGTTAATTAGCAGGTGGCTGCTCAAGAGGCTGCTTCTAAGGAAACGGGAATTTTCACACAGAGTATTTTTTAGCAATCTGGAAGAAGACATGGAGGATACGAGTGTGAAGTTTTGATGAACGCAGCCAAAAAATGTGAAAACGCATATAGCGTTCACGCAAACTACCAGACACAGACACACACGCGAACACACACGCGGACACACATGCAGACACAAAATGATCAAGTGGTATTTATTAATACAGACGTCTATTCTAATACCTCGTTACTTCTCAATCCGCTTCCTATCAGTCAGCTCCTTCGCGATCTGCAAGATTTATTATTAGTTTAGCGTACTATATTCTGTTTTTGATAACTAATATGGCACTCCAAAAGTGCTGCTAACAAACACCAAATCTTTATTACTCTTTGCGAAGTAAGCTTGAAATGCTCTACACTCTTTTTTGTTACGTCTAAACATTTCTTTACCAGGTTATTTTGCGACGCCGTTTGTATTTTACACACAGAAAGCTTGAGGTATATCGATATCAAAATTGAATGTAAAAAGAAACTAGTTAAACTAGATATGTCTGGCCAACTCAAATTTTTATTTTCATTGGTGTCGACTTCCTTTGTCTTTCACACCTGCGAGTTACCATGAGCTCTTCAGAGAAACTACATCTACTAGTTTAATGCTACGGAATATGAATAGCCTTCACAGGTTTCAAACAAAAAGTTCAATCTTAGCCTAGTGTTACAATAATCATCAATGAGGATTGGCGATTCAAGTCGAGAGAATGTGCAAAATATGAATGTCAAATCTTACGAACAAATTTATCAAAGAAGCACTGCATCCAAGTCTAAAATTCTTAGCTTCCTAGACTGTTTGGCGCTTTCTCAACTTTATCAATATAGTGATTCTCTAGCAATACAGCAGTGCCTCTCGCAATACAGTGGTTCTACTAGCAATACAGCGGTGCCTCTAGCAATACAGCGGTGCCTCTAGCAATACAGCGGTGCCTCTAGCAATACAGCGGTGCCTCTAGCAATACAGCGGTGCCTCTAGCAATACAGCAGTGCCTCTAGCAATACAGCGGTGCTTCTAGCAATACAGCGGTGCCTCTAGCAATACAGCGGTGCCTCTAGCAATACAGCGGTGCCTCTAGCAACACAGCGGTGCCTCTAGCAATACAGCGGTGCTTCTAGCAATACAGCGGTGCCTCTAGCAATACAGCGGTGCCTCTAGCAACACAGCGGTGCCTCTAGCAATACAGCAGTGCCTCTAGCAATACAGCGGTGCTTCTAGCAATACAGCGGTGCCTCTAGCAATACAGCGGTGCCTCTAGCAACACAGCGGTGCCTCTAGCAATACAGCGGTGCCTCTAGCAATACAGCGGTGCCTCTAGCAATACAGCGGTGCCTCTAGCAATACAGCGGTGCCTCTAGCAATACAGCGGTGCCTCATTAATAAATTAAGACCCAGCCTTTTTTTCGGTGCTAAGTTAAATACTATAACTTTGTGTTTTCTTTGATGTAAAAACTTTTCATGTTGAATTCAAATGTTATGTTTTTGTGGTATGTAAAAGGTAAATATATTCAAGGGAGAGAAGGTGGAACTTTTATGGAAATGTTCTAACTTTAATTCTACAATTTTCTAACATTTTACCGATTTAAAATCAAACCTATTTTAACATATTTCTAAATTTCGCAATTTAAATAGCAGTCAAGCGCAAAAGTGCTGATGTTGCTATGAATGCCTTCAGAAAAATTGGGTAAATCAAACAATACTGCTTATAGTTTCTATGGTTGAAACCAAATTGAGATACAAAATAAATCATACATTAAAATATAATTTGTGTTTGAGCTTAAACTTGGCATTCGACTTTATGCCCTTTTTTCATTCTTGTCTGATTGACTAGCAAAGGCTTCAAAAAACAAATTATTTCAAGCTTTCCACTGCTTATCATATCTTCAACAGAAAGCACTAGCTGATCCCATGAAGCTTGCAGCTTGCTTTGTTAGAAGCTTTTTGATGGCTTAACTTTAGAAAGCACTGAATATTTCTAAAATTTGAGCTAGTAGTTCTAGTCTGCGCTGAAAGGTAGAAGTTCTTCGTGTAAACATTGTCAGTCGTCTTTGTCAACTAATCTGCTATAAAAAACATTTAAACACAAACAAGTAAAAAAGAAGGATGGAAGACGGTGGTGCTCCTTCGACAAACCAAACAGCTGAACAGAGTGGATCAACGCTTGGTGGTACCAACAGCTATGCACCAACCAGAATACCTGGTCCCATGTACACAAGATATCCTTATCCACATCGAGTCTATGTAAGTCTATAGCTTTTGAGCGGGAATTATCAAATGTTTTATAACGATACTGCAGTGATGGAGTAGTAACAGAAACTATAACTTTGTTGCAGATATACTTTGTAGTAACAGGAACTACAACTTTCATGCAAATATACTTTGTAGTAACAGGAACTATAACTTTACTGCAGATATACTTTGTAGTAACAGGAACTATAACTTTATTGCAGATATACTTTGTAGTAACAGGAACTATAACTTTACTGCAGATATACTTTGTAGTAACAGGAACTATAACTTTATTGCAGATATACTTTGTAGTAACAGGAACTATAACTTTACTGCAGATATACTTTGTAGTAACAGGAACTACAACTCTACTGCAGATATATTTTGTAGTAATAAGAACTACAACTTTCATGCAGATATATTTTGTAGTAACAAGAACTATAACTTTATTGCAGATATACTTTGTAGTAACAGGAACTACATGTATAACTTTGCTGCAGATATGCTTTGCAGATTCATTTGTTTTCTAAAATGAGTCTTTTGTGTTTTCAAGTTAATGTCTAATTATACAATTGAAAGTAGCAGCCTTTATTCAGCTTGGCAATCTAGTCTTTCACTAAGAACATGAGTGGAAATAACATCTTAATTACATTTTGACTGCTGTCGGTTAACCAGAGGGTCTTAATAACCAACAAAAAAGAATGTCAACTAGCGGTAAGAAATGACTAAAGTAGGCTCGTTGATTAATATATTTATAGTTGCACGGAAACTCTTATTTTAGCCAGATGTGGGATACGAAGCCCTTCGCGATCTCATATTGTCCACAACGAGGTTGAACTTGAATTGTCCAGACATGGGCTACAGTCACTTACAGATACCCATGATCTACCCACACCTGTACAATGGGCCACCTAATGGCGCATGTAAAGACTGTGGCTTCAGCCTCAGAGCGCATGAACTACCTCTACACACATCGGTAAATCAGCTCTATACGCTGTCTAGTTTTAGTTGGAATCATCTTCTCTGCCAATAAAAACACGACACATAGACGACTCACCTAGAACTACTTTACTTTGCTGCAAAAAATACTACTGGGCAGCAAAAATAGTGATCAAACGTCATATTACTAAACATTGGTTATCGTCGAGCTAGCTATTCAAGTAAGGGTGAGCAACTCCTTAGACAAACAGTTTTCAAGGTTTCATTTACATATATGTACATTTATGTATTTCTGTTGCTACTCAAGTAATGGTTGAACAACTCCTTAAACAAACAGTTTTCACACTTTTATCTATGAGCATTTATGTATTTCTAACGCTACTTAAGTAGCCTAAGAGATGAACAATTCCTTAGACAAATGATTTTACGTGTTCATCTACATGTATGTGCATTTCCATAGTTCCTGTATTACGCAGGACATAACAATGGCTTACCACCCTTCCCTCACGCCATACCAAGGAAGAAAGAGAGTTTATGGCAAATTCAAGTGCCGAATCTGTAACAGAGAGTGGCAGTCAGGAAACAGTTGGGCAAATATGGGACAGAGGTGTCTTAACTGCGGAAATAATGTGTTTCCCTATGCGCAGGTAAGGTGCTGCCATAAACTTGAAGTATGTAGGGTACCAACATAAACTTGTAACTTTGCACACAAATAGGTAGTTACCATAAGTACTGATATACACACTGTCAATTTCAAAATAATTGTGATAGTAATATTTTGTACAAAGCTAATAAATGTCATTTTCACTGATTTTATATGTTTTGGAAAAATGCAGTCTGTGCACTAAAATGTTGATATTACTCCCTTTTCATAAGTAGCAGATAAGTTGCAACAAAATGCAATCTGATTGAAACAATTGCTATCGCAAAAATACCAATTTTTTACACTTGCGTCTTATTTATAAGATTATTGCAAAAGACCTACAAAGCTTTCAAATTTGACTAAAACTTTGACCTTGAGTTACACTTGTGATTTCGTAGAGAGCGTTGGAAAAATCAGAAGAGACAAAGAGTGCTGAAGGCGCAACAAAGAGACACCCGCAAGAGCTATGTCAAAAGTGTTTCTTGTTAGGACATCACTGTCGAAGACAAAAATACTGCAAGAAGTGATTTAGTTTCCTTAATATGTATATAATATGTATATTTATAAAGATATTACATAGATGGTTTTTTTTGGACATTATTTATATTGAACATGTAAAAATAGAATAAATTTTAGGGCTTCACAGCATGTAGGCTGAAATAAGCTTCAGTCTTAGCCTACATAGTAGTGCAATATTTCTGGGAATGTATCAAAGTATATAACAATATGATATCAAAACAGGTATATGCTAAAAACATGGCACATTATGACAGGTAGGTATTAAAAATTAGACACAATACAAAAGGTATGGAATAAAGATGTGACACATCACAACAGGTACAAATGACACATCACAACAGGTACAAATGAAAGACATGACACATCACAACAGGTACAAATGAAAGACATGACGCATCACAACAGCTACATATCAATATAAAACAAAAACAAGTTAGTTCGACTAGCTTGTGAATCTATGGAGCAGATAATTCAGCATGTGAAATAATCTCAGGTGTGACAGCCAGTCCTCTCTCTATGGTATATCTGTAACATAAATTCAACAACATTACCATGTCTGTCGGGCAGATTACAGCTCACTATTTTAAGATTAACAAGAATTGCCAGCACAAGCAGATTACTACTACTACCGTGGTAGTAGCAATCGCCTACTAATAGAAACCACATACGCACTTTCATCTACTCATAAAGCCATGTAAAACCAGTTAGAGGTTGCTTGTCTATGTCATATAACGATTGCATTGAAAACCTTGCAAAAATGTTGATAATTAAGGTTAGCAGTGATATAGTGAATGGTTACTGTGGGCTGTTAGAACTGCTATAAGAATAACTAAAATGAAAACATACATCCGCCTTCATCTTCAGAACTGCTGGTGGAAGGACGTCTTTCTATAGGTGTAACCCGTGTTTCACTGAGCTGCGGTTTCGGACTCGCTTTGTCTTTTGATGATCGAGAGGAAGGGCGAGACATCGGTTGCGGTTTTACTGGTACAAACAGTGGATCACTTTTGGCGCTGCTGCTTCTACTACTGCCTCTTCCTGTCAAGTATATCACAACTTTTGAGTGAACCACACTGACATTAAAACGCTTTTGTAGTAGTTTTCCTTCCATATAGTGGCTATCAAGTGTACAACATCCAATACAGTTCGATGAGGCTTATAGCAAAAAACCATAAACCCACTGCCAAATTATTCATTAGTATTTTGAATATGAAAACTGCGCAAGATAACAAATTTAGTAAATTAACTTTTCAAATCTATGCAATGTATTTCTATACAAATTATTTTACTTTGAATTAATTAAATTTAGCTGCTTGGAGATTTCATTTTAAAAAAAACTTTTTAAATAGCTTCTAAAAAATTCTGAAAGTTTTTCAAAAATATTACAATGTCTTTAGCAAAATGTTCAGAAAAGTAAAAAGATTTTCTCTTTTCTGTCTATATAATAAAGTATTGCAGAAAAAACAATGTTCTCATGTTTACTAATTCCTCTTAAATATCTTATACATCTCTTCTCTAGTTTAGATTGTCCATCTAGACACTATTTTTATTTTAATAGCCACAATAATCTCGTCAGCAAAATGTCCACCATAGTTGAGACACTTAATGGTTCAACCATGTCTGCCTTTTTATTTAAAATCCATTTAATCATGATTCAGAATGCCACAATCACGCAACAGCATAACAGAAAACTGTCAGAAAACCGCCAATTTTTCGAGCTCAGTTGAAACCAGAACAGACTAACTTCAGTTGAGCTATTTATAGATGACAGCTTCAATTTAGTTGTATCGTTGCCTCTTGAACCTTCACTACAAAAAACCTATTCTATTTTTAACAACAGTGTATAACGAGTGGGTGTAGCTTTAAATATACATTAATAAAGATTCAAGTACTTACCCAAAAGAGCACTGGAGCCGTAAGCAGGCTGATATTTCTTTCTCATGAAGCCCATTCTTACTGATCGCTGCCCGAGACCAAAGACGAGGAAGCAGAAGAAGCCCTAAAACCAAATACGTGTAGTTATAATCCTAATTATACTAAGAGTCTTGTCTGCTTGTGGGTTTGTCCGAAGCAGAGAAAAAAATTGCACTGCACGGGAATCGAACCCAAATATTCAAATTCTTAAGTAAGCATTCTACCATCCGCCCACTCGACCACCTTTCCACATCTGAGAATAATTGTGTACATAGTTATTACACATGATGATCTCTCACGGCCCCCAAGACTGCCAAGGCACTAGTTTCTTGTGAAAAGAGATCACTGTCTAGTGACAATCATGAGGTGAAGCAATTATTAGCATGCGAGAGTGGTGATGATTTGTACACGGTAGAGCGGATGGTATAAAATACCAGATGCACATATGAAATGAAAATAAATCGTACAACATCAACAAAATAAGGTGCATATAACATATGCATATAACCTTATGCATATAACAGTAAGCTTCATACCTGTAGTGAGAAAGCGGCTATGAAAATATAGTCAAATGTTGGAGTTAGCTCCACCTTCATAACCTCAAGCATGGGCAAGAGCCAGGTGAAGATAAGATAGGGAACGAGGAGAAGAGCGTAGAAGACAGCCCAGCGAACTTCACTCAGAATGTCCTCCTTCTTGAGTGTTGGTTGAGGCAGGTTACAGATGATGATCAGCAAGGCCATGACATCCAGCTGTCAAGAGCATATACAGATACAAAATATTATCCCTGGCAGCACTTTGTTATAGCCTTCTTTATTTGGCATATTTCACAACAAGACCCTAGCTAGTCGGTACTACGCTATCAGAGTGAACAGGAAATCCTTACAAATATAAAGAAGAAGATTGGACCGAGCATAGCCATTATGAGGTACTCATTATAAGTCAGCCAGCACCTCTCATTCAGGCCGTATTTATCAGAGTAGAGGATGAGGCAGAGTGTGACAACTCCGACTGGAATCACTGTAAAAAAGCTGATCATATTGTAGCGAATTGACAAAATATGGTCTATCATAACAAGTATAATTGTGATGTATTAGACAGGTGTGACAATAGGAGTATTGTTATCATGGAACAGCAGCAGGTTAAGATAGGACAACTTACACCAGGCCAATGGAGCATAGCATTTCATATTGCCCATGAGCTGACCATAGAGCACAGCATAGAAGAGACAAAGGGCTTCCACAAGTATCCAAGCATATGCAACCATAAAAAGATAGTGTTGGGCTATAGCTGTGGCCTTGCAAAAGACTGGGTCCTCTTTGACAAAGTGCACAGCAAGGTAGGAGGCGGTCGCCAGTATCATGGAGATGCATAGATTCAGATGCACCATATTTCGCTCACTTCTTAGAGACCTGAAATCAAGAATGACCATGTAATGCGTTATATACAAAGTTCACTGTATATGATATGTTAGCATAACGTTATTATATAAACTGTGTATGTATATACAGAACTTATTGAACATATTAGATACAGTATGAGTTGAGCATTACCACATTATATAGTGTATACAGCATGAGTTGAACATACCACATTATATAGTATATACAGTATGAGTTGAACATTACCACATTATATAGTGTATACAGTATGAGTTGAACATTACCACATTATATAGTGTATACAGCATGAGTTGAACATACCACATTATATAGTATATACAGTATGAGTTGAACATTACCACATTATATAGTGTATACAGTATGAGTTGAACATTACCACATTATATAGTGTATACAGCATGAGTTGAACATACCACATTATATAGTGTGTACAGTATGTGTTGAACATACCACATTATATAGTATATACAGTATGAGTTGAACATACCACATTATATAGTGTATACAGTATGTGTTGAACATAGCACATTATATAGTGTATACAGTATGAGTTGAACATATCACATTATATAGTGTATACAAAATGAGTTGAGCATACCACATTATATAGTGTATACAGTATGAGTTGAACATACCACATTATATAGTGTATACAGTATAAGTTGGACATACCACATTATATAATGTATACAGTATGAGTTACAGTAGACATACGCTTTACAAGGAGAAAGTTGTTAGTAAAACTACCTATCAACTGCACTCACTTGTTACAGATGATGACGAAGCAGAAGATGAGCAACGACACCGTGGATATCCCAGTGCAAATGTATAGCAGATACGCTTTAGTTTGAAGTGTTGTGTCTACTGGTGGAATGAACAGCGGCTCCATCATGACAGCGAAACTGGTCATGTGATAGCAGCAGCAGACGGTGTGTGTCTCATTACTTGAGGTTACTTCGCAGCCTTCGGCTGACCAGGTGCCACCAACTGCCTCTTCGTTTGTGTGGTCCCAGAAGGCGCAGTAGGGGGTCCGTTTGCTCTCTGTTATATCATTTGAACAATCATTATGTTATGTCATTCAGAAGAGAAGCGTATAAGAAAATTTCTGAATCATATATTCAAAGTTGCATTTCATGGAAGATTTTAAGCTATCTCAATGGTACCCCAGGACATTTGTGCATAGCTCTAACCTGTATTAACCTCTGTATGCTCCATGGTGATGACGAGGCAGTCCAGGAGTGGTGGTTTAACAAAAGGATTTACTGTAATAGACATAACTCGACTATTGACTGTCGCTTGCAAAACCAAGTCGGTGTCTATGACATCATCAGGGTTGTCAGCAGATGTTGTTGCATCCAGATCAACAAAGGTTCCGAGTGACATAGTTGTGGGAAGCACTGAGTCAGCTTCATCATACAGCAAGACAGAGACGGAAACAATCTGCAAATTACATCATAGCATAGCGTATAGTGCATGGTATACAGTGCTGTACAGTGTATGGTATAATGTACGACCGAGTGTAGGATGCAGCATATAATTTAGTGTATGCTGAAAACATGAACATACACAAAATTTGAGTAAATTTTAACAGAAAGTATTTTTCTACCCTTTGCGATTGTTTTTGATGTTTGAAGTGATCTGACTGCCAGAATGTTCCAAAATTAAAATCGACAAAACTTGACCGTGGTTAAAACACTCAGATCAAGCAAAAGCTCTTCACGATTATGTCTGTAGCTGCAAAGAGACCAACAGAGTAGAGACGCATAACGCTGCAACTTGAATGCCATAACTGATATCAACTATAGCAATGATAGCAACTAGTGATGTCATTGTGCACGTATTTTTCATCTAAGTGTTTTAACCGTGATCAAATTATGTCAATTTTAATCTTGAAACATTCTGGCAGTCAGATCATTTCAAACATAAAAAACAATCACAATTGATAAAAAATACCGTTACATTCTGATAATATCTACTCAAATTTGTATAGGTTCATCATGAAAATACAATACAATGCATAAGATAAAGCTTGAGATACAACATTGTGTTTGCTGATCTGCATATGAATAGTTTTAAAAAAAAGACGTACAGCATCGTCTTCAAATTCTTCCTTAGGCCAGGCAGAAGGGGGAATCATAACGGTATCCGTGGGCGTGTCCCATCCAACCAAATCAGTTTCCTCGAGCTTGTCATATCTTGGATACACATAGTCTCTGTCACACAGGAACATTCGTCTCTTCTCTGATGACATCACTGAAAGGCAAGGAAGGAAATATATTGCTAGCGAGCATATTGAGAGGGTGTAATAGAAGACTTACAGTAGCACTGAGAGTAAGTGTTTTGAGGGAATATAATAGAAGACTTACAGTAGCTTGTAGAGCAAGTGTTTTGAGGGAATATAATAGAAGACTTACAGTAGCTTGTAGAGCAAGTGTTTTGAGGGAATATAATAGAAGACTTACAATAGCCCGTAGAGCAAGCGCTTTAAGGGAGTATAATAGAAGACTTACAGTAGCCCTGGAAGCCGGTGTATACAGAGAGTACATATAATGAACTACTTACAGTAGCAGCGAAAGTGATTATATGTATTAGGTAGCGTATTAGCAGACAGTATGCATAGGAATGGGTGTATAGAGAGGGTATAACAAACACAGTGACACTGTAAGGGAGTATACGAAGGGAGTACACTTGAACCTCCACTTACGATCAACCTGAGTACAATTTTCTTGTCATACAACGTAAAACTAAATTTGAGCAAATGTTTTTTTCGACATGAAAAGTAATTTACAACAACAGACATTCATATTTTTCAAAGGATTACAATTTTGTAAGTAAATTTTAAAAAGTTGGTAAAATTAAAATTAAAATGTAACTAGTTAGGATTATATTTGAGGTAAGTTAGTGTAAGTTATGATGCGTATTTTCTCTATACTTACTGCATACTAATTTATCTGGTACATAATGTAATATTTATCAATAATATTTTAGAATTAATTTTCAGTATGTTGAATGTTGAGATGAATCCAGTTAGCTCTGAGCTCAAATAAGTAACTTACAGATTCCAGGGTTGGCTGATTTAAAAGATGTGCAATCATCCTCTTTATCGAGACCGATGAGCAGGTTTGATGTAAACTTTAGACTAAGTTCTTCAATTTCTTTCATCACATAAGGGGAGCCTTTGGTTGAATTCTCATTCTTCTTACTCCATTTATCTTTCCAAATTTTTGCCTCAAACATGTTAGCAACAGATGAGATGATACTCTGTAAAGAGAATTAACAGGCTATATGAGAGTTAAGTGAAAGAAATGTATCTACCGATAGCATACTTTGTGAGTTTTTTGTATCACCGAGAGTCAAGGTACATTCAGGATTCAGACAAATGTAAGTTGACCTACATCAATGCAGACTTGAGCATCCCGGGGGTCAACTTCAGTATCCATAGGCAAGGAGTTGAGCCCTCCTAACATATCCACATACCCGTACAAGAATTCCTCTGTTGGCTCCGTTGAGTTCAGCATAAAGATTGATGTTTGGTCATTCATCTACAACATGATTCTTCATGTATAAGGAGTATATGTATAGATATTTTAGTAGATGTATGCACTCTAGCAGTAACCAATAGTATTTTTGCAAGCACTTTAAGCACCAATAATTTGCACAATTATTTCTTAATTTAGCCAGTTGGACAAGTAGTGTAATGGATAGGCACTCATAATTGCAGAACTACAGGTTCCGAGTTCAAATCGAGTGTGATGTAGTTTTTTTTGTTCCCACAACTTTATCGCTAAAACTGGTCTAAGAAACAAACAAACACTGAGCTTTATGTATACCGGTACGTATATAGATATACATGTATTTAGCTTTATGTATACCGGTACGTATATAGATACATTTAGCTTTATGTATACCGGTACGTATATAGATATATTTAGCTTTATGTATACCGGCACGTATATAGATATACATGTATTTAGCTTTATGTATACCGGTACGTATATAGATATATTTAGCTTTATGTATACCGGCACGTATATAGATATACATGTATTTAGCTTTATGTATACCGGTATGTATATAGGTGTGTGTAACTTTATGTATACAGGTACGTATATAGATGTGTGTAGTTTTATGCATACTGGTATGTATATAGATGTGTGTAGCTTTATGTATACCGGTACGTATATAGATGTGTGTAGCTTTATTTATACCGGTACGTATATAGATGTGTGTAGCTTTATGTATACCGGTACGTATATAGATATGTGTAAAAAAACTGGCTTCAATCAGTTGTAGTGATAGAACATTTTAGATAAATGGATGCAATTGTTGAACCTCTCTCAACTAACCATATTCAGAACTTGCTGTCAAGCAATCTACTCCAGCTCATTAGACTGTTTCAAATGTTGCTCACTTTTTGCCAAAAATCTACATTATATTCTTATTTCTATTGAAAACTCATAATGAAACTAAGGCTTTTACAGCAGAGAGAGTGGCTCACCTCAATCAACACCTCTGGTATGTTGTTGACCTTCACACCTGTTACATTGCTCGCAGCATCAACAAACTCTCCAATATCTGTAGCGCACAGACCACTGCTTGCATCATAAAATGTGCAGCCGGGTGGTCGAGTGTCTACCTCTGTTATATTCATAGTTGTCGCAATGAGAATGTCAGCTATTTCTGCCTCCACCACTGTAACATATTTAAACTGCTCCCAGTGTGCACCTGTTGTATTGAAAATCTATAGTGAGCACAGCACTAGTTTAGGCAAGTGAAACCGTACAAAACATAATAGAATACTACCAAATTTGGACAAACAGGTTCCTTTAGAGAAGCCGGTAGACAGAAATGTCCAAATATAAATATAATTATCATTGTTACTGTACAGCGAGCATAGAAAGCTTGAGCTAAAAATTAAGCATGGACAGGTAACACTCAAAGTTAAGCTGCTTTAGCCTGCCGTAATAACGGTAATAACGGTAATAACAGTAATAACAGTAATGCACTTACAGAGATCATCGTCGCTCTCACAGTTGAGCCCCAGAAGTCTGTTGCCTATATCCGCTGACTCGGTGAAGTCCCTGGTTACGTCGTAGTCCCAGATGGCAACATCGTCAAATATGGCATTGCAGAAATCGATATCTGAGTCATGGTTACTTCTGCCGATGACTAAAGATTGACGGGTAGTCTTGGGATCCATAGGAGCGGCAGTTGGTGCAATCACTTTTTCTGTAATTACCACAATATTGGTAGTGTATTTGTGTTATGTGTATTTCTTTTCTTTTTTACGTTCAGTGGATACTGACTGACATGTCGATCACTGTGATAGAGCAGAAATAACTGCAACTCTCTACCCTAGACATGATTCTATGTTAAGATTATTGTAGATTGTCACAGAGCATAATGTACGATTCAAAAACTCAAATAAGGCCAGTGAGTGTACCCAGGAAACGTTGAACAGTCGAAAAGCACTGATACCGTAAGGACCAGTCTTGAGTGTGTATCAAAGTCTGGGTATATCAGTCAACCCCATATTATATAATCGTATGAAATCTTGAGTTGTATGAGTCTATGTTATGATCTATGATACCTTGGAGTTGTGTCCTCCTTTGTATTGTTTACATTATTTAGAGATTATGTTCTTTACTTGGATTGTTTTATTTTATAGAGGTATTTGCAAGTTCTGCTTTACATGATTCAACACAATAAAATGTAATTAAGTTCTGTATATACTGTCAAAGCTTGTGCAGAGTAATCTTACAAATAGGCTGACCAGGCTTCTTCATTTTCATGCATTTTCGTTGTGAGAGCGGAAAAAAAATAAAAGCATGATTAGCAATGTTTACAGCACATTGCTAAAACTCCAATTTCAAAACTTCGCAAATGGCTAAAGTAAAAGCAACAAATTGTATCTAATAAAAAACTTAAAGTGTATTGCCTACCTCTCAGTTCACCATCTATATAGAGGGAAAGACCAGTTTCTTCAGTTTTGTTCCAAGTAAAGCCTATGCTGGTCCAAGTCTTTTTAGTGAACTCTGCTGCTGTTTGCCAAGTTTTACTGCCATCATTGATTGCTACAGTTAGCTCCACAGAGCCAGGATCACTAGCAGATTCAGATATCTGCAGTCTGTAACCTCTCAATGGATAACCAGAGCTACAAACGCCAAGAACTTTTATGTAACATTGTACTCGAAATAAAAACATCATAAAACCTGTATTGCTATGTATTCATAGCTGGACATTACTCTGAATAACAGAACAATAATGAGACCATACTAGTTGAGACCATAATAGTTGAGACCATACTAATTGAGACTATATTAGTTGAGACCATATTAGTTGAGACCATACTAGTTGAGACCATACTAGTTGAGACCATAATAGTTGAGACAATAATAGTTGAGACCATACTAGTTGAGACCATATTAGTTAAGACCATATTAGTTGAGACCATACTAGTTGAGACCATACTAGTTGAGATCATAATAGTTGAGACCATACTAGTTGCGACCATATTAGTTGAGATCATAATAGTTGAGACCATATTAGTTGTATTAATCCAAGTGTATAGACATTTAAACTACATGTATAACTGCCGGTTGAAATTCAGTAATACAACAAAGCTAAGACATCTGATGCCAACCTGAGAAGAGTGTCGGTGGTTGCAACAAGCCCTTCTACTTTAATGTGGAGAGACAGTGACAAGCCTTCTGGGCATAAGGATGGGTCAGAGAAACAGTGGTCGACAAACTGGTCCAACTCAACATATGCCTGATCTTTTAAGAGAAATCCACTATCAGGGAGACTCTGCCTGTCTTTTGCGTAGATGACCTCCTCCATGGTGAATATCTGACCTTTGTCAAGGCGATAGTACAGAGCAGTGGTGTCATAGCATCGACCTGAATCAGACAGTTGCAAAGGTTTTTTCACTGTCACCAAATGCTTTTGATTACAGTCATAACTCGACATGCGAATGCCCCAACATAGGAGAAAATCGAGATACGAGCAGAATTGTGAGCGAGTTTTTTCTTTGTGATACGAGTAATCTTTGAGATACAATCATACGAGCCACTTCTTGATAGCCACTATATCGCCAGGTATGCGAGAGGCTGCTTTCGAGAACAGCATTGTTCAGTCGTTCTTGAATCAGTTTGAAAAAAGTTTTTAAACGGTCGACTAAAAATTATATTGCATGAGAGGCAAAAAGAGCGAATCCAAAAACAGATAAAAAAATTAAGAAGACAAAATTAAAGTAAGTTTAGTACGCAAAAGATTAAGACTCAGCTTTAAGTATGTATTTAGTAAGCTAAATTCATGTTAGTTAAATTCCAAGTTTTTGTTACGTAGTGTCACAATAGTTTAGTGTACCGAATGTGTTGCTGTCAAGTCTTTTTCAGATCGCCATTAGCCACTACGTCTGTCTCAAAGATAAAAACTTGCAGAAGTTTTCATAGTAATGTTACATTTTATTACAGATTTTAACAACTAAATTGTATTTTTTACTTTGGTAGCACAAGCGTTCTAATTACAATAATTAAAAGCAGGTTTTTTCTAGCGTAATATTCTGTTTTATGTAGTATTGCCTAGTATGGTAACAGATTAATTTGTATTTAGTTATTTTATATAAAAAACAGTGCCTTGAGACACAAGTAAGTTGACATATGATGGTATGACTGTACGAGATTTTTAGCAGACTGTTGATTAGCGTGAAAAGCTTAGATGAATAGAAATCATGAACTCATAGCTACCTTCTTGTTCCTCAGGTACATTGCTGCTGTATATAACGTAGATGTCATTGTATTCGGCATCAACTCCCTGGTTGGTGCCTCCACCTGAGCCAACACCCAGAATTATGTTGTTGGTCACCAACTTTGAACTACCGTATTTGAGGAGGGTTCGCTGTTGCTGTAACAGAAAGGAGTAGATTGTAACAAACAGGAGTAGATTATAACAGACAGGAGTAGATTATAACAGACAGGAGTAGATTATAACATACAGGAGTAGATTATAACATACAGGAGTAGATTATAACAGACAGGAGTAGATTATAACAGACAGGAGTAGATTATAACATACAGGAGTAGATTATAACAGACAGGAGTAGATTATAACAGACAGGAGTAGATTATAACATACAGGAGTAGATTATAACATACAGGAGTAGATTATAACATACAGGAGTAGATTATAACAGACAGGAGTAGATTATAACAGACAGGAGTAGATTATAACAGACAGGAGTAGATTATAACAGACAGGAGTAGATTATAACAAACAGGAGTAGATTGTAACAGACAGGAGTAGATTGTAACAGACAGGAGTAGATTGTAACAGACAGGAGTAGATTATAACAGACAGGAGTAGATTGTAACAGACAGGAGTAGATTGTAACAGACAGGAGTAGATTATAACAGACAGGAGTAGATTATAACAGACAGGAGTAGATTATAACAGACAGGAGTAGATTATAACAGACAGGAGTAGATAGTAACAGACAAAAAACAGCATTAGTCATGTTACTAAACTTACCGCTCCGCTGACTTTTTTGTTATTAATTTTGGCAGCGATTCCATCTTGAACATTCCAGCCAATTACAAGCTCAAACCATTCATCAAGAGGAGATGCAAAGGCTCTCCTCCAGGCATATTCATTGTTAGTAACCAATATCACAACTTGATTTCCCCCGTCTTCTTCTATCATCTGAATGGCCAAACCTTCGAAATCTGCAAATCAAAAACATCAGAAGATTGCAACTACTGTAAAAACAATAGTTCAACTAACCAACTCGCCGACTGACTATTTGAATGACCAGGATAGTTGTTACCCACTAAATAAGTGAAAGAGACATACTAGCATCAGGAGAGCCAAGCAGCAGAATGCTGCCAATGTTATCAGCTCCTTCACCAGCAACATATGGAGCGAGCTTCAATTGTGCACCTAGTTGAAATCCGGACTTGCAAGAACTTGGCTCTGTGATGCACTCAGAGCTACAATTCACAAATATAATGTGAAAGTCTATTTAAATTGTAATTTAACTTAAATTAAATTTAACACTATTTAAAATTTCTTTGCAAAAATTAACAAGAACATCACAATCTATAAGTCTCTAGCAGTGTTATTTATAAGTCTAAGCAAATTATTAGGTTCACACTAGCAATAAACAATCCTTCCACAATGAATACCTTATAAAAGTAGCCAACAGAGTTTCACACATTTTCATCACTGCTACTGAACGTTGCAATCATACCTGTAGTTGCCGAGTGATGCGTTGTAGAGGCCATCTCGTGTTACCTCAAGGGCAGCACCAGTCAGCGAGCTATCGTAAATCTCCTTCCTTAAAACCATTTCATCAAACTTCGCATTGATAAGATGAATCGGGCCGTCGAAAGACCACATGAGATCAGCAGCAGAGTACTTTGATACGACCTCCTCTACAAAAGAACATAATGGTATTGACACGGGCCAATACTTGAATAAAATCATGCACTCTCTCTACAAAAAGTACAAAATTTTACTTAAATGGAGAGAGTTATGATCTCTCTACATGAGAGTACAACTACTGTAAACCCAAATTCTTAGAGTCAAACCACTCCAAGTTGAATGTTCTCAGTAAATTCACTATGAATGGAAGAGCTCTGACAACGCAAAGATTTTGCTATATAAGTTTATAGAGAATTTTTTGTAGCCATGAAATATGCTCAGAAACTGCCTTAAAAACTAGTTTTAATCTAAATAGATCATGGTATTTCGGGCATTTAGCAACAATTTCCAACCGAATAGCCAAAAATCTTCATCATAATATTTACTATAATAAGAGACATGTTCGTCCACCTGTTTAAAGTTACACTTAGAGCATTAGGGAAATAGGTTGCCATGCATGGAAATGGAATCTGGATATTATGATCCCCAACCAAGCGCACTACCAAATGCGCCACTGTATCACCGAATAATTGTACTCATAGTTATTACATATGATGATCTCTCACTGCACACTAGACTGCCAGGGTACAAGTTTAACATAGTTTGTAAAGGAATGCAGAGCCATAGATACAACTCATTCTACATAATAGAATTACCATAATATAGAGACATCATTTGTTGTTGAGTGACTAACCTCTATGTCCAGTGAGCTCATAGCCTCTGCTTCCAAAGTAGTATTTTTCCCAGATTGCCACGTTGAATATTCCAATGTTTGTACTATTTCCATTCTCTGGATGACCGACTAAAAGGGATGGATTTCCACTAACGCCTGAAGCTGTTGAGATTTCTCCATTCTTCAGAATGCCGGCTACCTGGCTGTCCAGAATGATTGTCACGCCAGTCGAAGATGACCAGGTAAAAGCAATATTTGTCCAACGCTCCGCCTTTAGTTTCTACAAAAGCTCAATATGTCAAACAAAGAATTGTGGAAATTTTATGGCCGAAAATGCTCTAATCTAGTTTGTCATTAAAAATGAACCTCCACAAAATTTTAGAAGATTTTATCCGAGAGTATCGGTATTTTTGTATCATTTGCAATTGTTTTTGATGTTTGGGATGATCTGACTGCCAGGATGTTTAAAATTCAAATCGACAGAACTTCATCTCAGTTAAAATGCTGAGATCAAGCAAAAGCAAGATTATGACATATATATTTGTGAAGAGATCGACAGAATAGAGACGGGTAATGCTGCAACTTGAATGCCATAGCTGATATCAACTATAGTTTCTATAGCAACAATAGCAACGATAGCAATCAGTAACGTTATTTCGGCATGTATTTTTCTTCTCCGTGTTTTAACTGCAATCAAGCTCAGTGTTTTAACTGCAATCAAGTTTTGAAAATTAGAATATTGAGACATCCTGACAGTCAGATCACATCAAACATAAAGAATTATCGCAAATGATAGAAACATATTCATGCCTTCTGATAAAATTTATTAAAATTTGGTGCAAGTTTATCATCAACAAGCATTACCTTAGCTAGCTCACTGATGCCCGTTGAGTAAACCTTGTCACTGACAAGAGTGACCATGAACTTGTCCTCTATATAGTAGATAGTCCAGCCTCTTGTAGCTCCTAGCCGGATCTCTTCTGGCTTCTGATGTGACCTGCAATAGTGGAGTTATTAAACTACTGGAAGACTTCACTGCCCTTTGAAGTCTTGTTTCACCGCAGCGAGCATGTTCTATTTAAATTTCACTGAGACATCTGCAGTTGGTAAGTAACAGTATATACTCAACGTTGGGAGGCTATCATTGCTTGCAACATTAGCGTGTGTTATTTTTTCTTCACGATCGAATCCTGCATTATGTGAAACAGTGATAACTTGAACTGACCAATTAGAACTAATAATTATTACAAGGCCTTTCAAAGAGTATAAGGAAATTTGAGTTATACGAGGAGTTGTCCTCACACATAAACATTAGATGTGGATGTTTGAGAATAGCTTATCTATTACTAGAGTAAGTTTGAATCGCAGGTCTTCACTTTAAAAATAAAAAAAAACATGAAAAATAAAATTACAGCACATCATAATAGACTAAATCGCACCTGGTTTTGATTGGTAGTTTTTAATACCCCTTTTAGAGGAGGACAAATATTAATGTACTCATCGTTGAAAACTAAGTTTTTAAAAGCTCATGACTGCATGAAGTCACATATTTACCTCAAATCATTCATTTATTGGCTTTATAAAGTTCGTTCTCTGCAAGCTGATTTAGAAGTTTCAGCGACTAAACATTTTATCTGTAATTACAGAAGCTATATATGTTGCATCTTGCTACAAGCTACTAGCAAATGACGACGGTTTATAGCTGATACAACTTTATCCACATCTTTAGCCCAATTGGATCATGCTGACAACATTCTCTATTTAGTATAATAAACTACAGCAGCTTTACTTCATGTAACTGTTGTGCTGAACACTGTAACTTACGAGAGAAGGTAAACTGGGTCCTCTTCCACCTCCATTAAACGATTATTTCTAGTCCACACAGAGACGGTAATACCTTCGGTACACTCACTAGGGTCGACAATACAGCTACTACTGCTCAGGTAGTCAAGTACAATAATAGCACCTGGTCCAAGAGAGATTGTGTTGTTGAAAGCCATAACATTTCCTGCGAAAATTAGTTTAACGTGAAATAAAAATAACACGAATTCATGTAATCTTAAAGAACGTTTGAAGATTGGACAGTCTCAAGAAAAAACAGCGGTGCTTACCCATCGGCCCAAGAAGAAGATTGTTTTCTTTGGCATAGAGCAACTCACTTATGGCTCCTGTTATTAACGAATCTTTGTTGTAGTACACGTTTGCTTTCTCATACTGGGAGTTATCTGCTCAACAGATCATTCGCGCATTAAAAAATCCATCATAAAGTTAGACAAGAAGCTGCTTAATATACTTATGAATGAAAACTGAGTGCTAGAGAAACTTCATTCACATCTAAAAATTTGCTTGTAAATATACACAAAACTCAGGCTAAAAAATGAATGGAAAGCGCAAACACAATGTTAAATATGTCGTTATAAATTATAACTTACCGACAAGAGTAAAGATCTCTCTGATCCGATACGTCACAGTGAACTGGAAGTAAACGGCTATTTCTTGAAATGAAAAACCGATGAAACCTCCAAAGACGTTATTGGCGTTGTCTCGACCGAGGGTAATTCTAGAGTATCTATCGTAAGGCCGGGATTGGTACACAGGCTCCTTGTTGGCAGCTAAAAGCTCCCCATCTATGAACACCCATAATCCCTCATCGACACTCCAAGAGAATGCAAGGTGCATCCATTTGTTGACTGGGTAAACGCCATCAACGACAGACACTTTCCAGTAGTTGACGCCGTCCACGATAGTGATGTTAATGTTCTTATCCTGCATGGTAATACTGAAGCCTCGAGACAACAAGTCCTCCTCTCCAGATGTCAGTATGCTGTAGATTTTCCGATTCTCCGGGAGATCGACTTTAAGTAGGAAAAAAGTATGTTAGTGAGCATTTATTTATGAAAGTTTTGATTTACAACATTTGATAAATAATCAAATGAGACAACAACACCTACTAGTCATTAAGATTTCTCAATAGTTACAGGGATTATACATGTAGGTCTCACCTATGTTGAGCCAAAAACCAAGCGTAAGTCCATTATTACATAAGCTGGGGTCACTGAGACAGGTGCCAGCAAACTCGCTTCCTGTGCTCTCTGAAACTTCACCCTTTGTGTCGATAAGGCCAAGCATCACCCAACCATTTCTGCTTGAAACTTTCATCGCTTTTCCTTTGTTGGCTTGACTCTACGTACAACAAGATTTTTAGCCAGAAAGTTGAGAGTGTGAGATGAAAATCACCGATAAACAATATAAAAAGTTAACTTACAAATCAGTAATCGGCAAGGAGAGAAAGTGCCGTAAGTGGGACAAGGAAAGCCATTGAACTGAGATATAAAAAAATTGATGACATAATCTATTGCCAACCTCTGCATTTGCCTTGGGTGTGGCTGTGACAGAGCTGTTAAGGGTTTGATAAAGAGGTAGCCTTGTTTCAGTTGCAGCCATGTCGAGAGATACCCAGTAATCTGTCGACCAATACATGTCAGCGTGTTCATTGAGGTACGCTTCAGACGCTGCAAAGAACACATTTTTAAGGCATGATTATTCCTTTTATTACAAGGGTCAAAACTGAATGCTGTTGAGGAACAGAGTGAGCTATGAAAAAGGCTTACGGCTCATTCCAATGAATCTGTAGGCCTCAAAGCTATACAGGTATCTTCTCCATATTATGATATCGCTGATAGTAACATTTTCCATGGAGACAAGTAGCGTTAACTCATCAGGATTACTAATCATGCTCGGTACTTCCTGCAGAGAGGAGACAGACATAATTGCTACAATTTTACAGTTTTGTTACAAAAGAAAAACAGTTTTCTTTGGCCATGTAATATGGGAACATTAGTAGTAGCTTCACCTTCAGCAACAGGTTTTACAGCAATATTAGTAGAAACTCACCTCCGTTTCTACTATTGCCGTTTTCATGGCAGCTTTACCATTGACATAGAGCTCAAGACCAACAGAATATTTCCATGAAACTCCAATGTTACTCCAGATGTCCATTCTGATCACTTGGGAGACAGTCTGCCGCTCAATCCATGTTTCATTGATCGTTCGTGTCTGGTAGGTGACTAACAGCAAACATACAGAGCTGGTTGATTAAGAAAGCTTTATTTAACTCACACTTGTATGCATGTACTCTAACACGCACATATACACTCATGTACTCATGTAGGCACACACTCACGCACTCACACACTCATGTACTCATGTAGGCACACACTCACTCACGCACTCACCACTCACGCACTCACCTCACACACGCACACGAGCATACATGTGCGCATACACATATAGCACAGGATTTGCTTGTATAACCTACCTGTTACTGTAATGTTACCCTCTGATATGCCAATAGCCCAATTGCTTCCTCTTAGAAGATTGAGCGTGACATCACTGGCCATGTTAGGCAAAACCCAGAAGCCAAAAGCTACACCCTCTCCATCCTCCATTTTAGTGAGTCCAGAAGATTGATCAAGCTAAAAGATGAAAAAAACATGATACCGTCCTTTTCCGATAAAGGCCTTGTTAGTGTCTACGAGTCATTAGAGGTGGTAACACACCTAGGCAAAACAATTTTTTGTGAAAACGTTCCAGTAACAGCCAAAAGCTGGCTATATACCAATTACCACTAACTATATAGCAGACACTACAAGCTATATAGCTGTTGCTACTAGCTAGAAAGCTGTTATTATTGGCTATATAGCAGTCATTCCTAGCTACATAGCAGTCACTATTAGCAATATAGCATTCACTACTAGCTAGCTCGATAGCAATCACTACTAGCTATATAACAGTCATTGCTAGCTATATAGCATTCGACACTAGCTATATAACAGTCATTAATAGCAATATAACAATGATTACTAGCTATATAACAGTCACTACTAGCTAGTTAGCTATCACTATTAGCTGTATAGCTGTAATTATAAGCTATACAGCATCCATTAATAGCATGTGATGCATAATATACATACTGCAGCAGTTCAAGTAGAAAACAAAGTTACTTTGCTATCGAATACGGCAAAACAAATAAAGATTTGATAGAGCCTGTTACATTGCACATTACATGTGGGCATTTCTGATATTTGTGTGAAATGCATGCGCAGTTAGTCTCTGACCTGCAATTCTGGAACTTCAAGCAAAGAGAGCTTAATTCCATACTGAAGGCCTCTGGTAGTATTAACAATGGCATGTGTCAGAGACGGGTTGTTAACGTGACAGGGTTCATAGAAATCAGCAGCTTCGTAGTAAGGGTTCATATTTACTTCACTTGGCTTGCCCAACTCAATCTGCTCAACCTCTCTCTGGTATTTGAAGATGGTCAGCTCAATGTCAGTACTAGGAACTGGTAAGAGAAAAATGTGCGTGGACTGACAACTCCTTAGCCACATTTCACAAAACTACGAAATGGGACTTTTTGGCTCTGGTTACAAGTTTAAAATTTATCCATTTTGTTGTCACTTATACTTATAGCTCAACCAAGTTTAAAAGTGGCAAAGAAAAATTTGTACACAATGGCTACATTTATGTGTTTGCCAGATGTAGTTCACGAAATCCTTCAATCAAATTTTGGCGATGTGAATGTAAAAATTTATTTTTTAATGTATTTAAAAAAAGGTATGAAGTTTCATATATAAAATAATGTTTTTTTTTGCATTTTCTTGTTATTATTATTGTGTTAGCCATTTTCTGTATATATGCATACATAACTTCTTTAGTGTAAAAATAAAAATGCTAAAAAGTCTGGAACCAAAATGTCTGAGCCAAAAAGCTGTGCCTCAAAAAGTACTTGACCGAAAGTCTAAGCTTACCGTGATCATAAGATATATAAGGTTGATAAGCAATTTGTTTCTCCTCAGACACAAAGCCAGACACAAACGTGCATATAATATTCTTTTCGTACAGAGAAGGTGAGAGAGAAAACTGGTAAAATGGACAACTATTAAATTATTCTAGGGCTTACTTATAGCTCCTGTGAAGTCAATGATCTTGTGGTCGGGCATGTATTTGTTCCACAAGGCAAGCTCATCCATTTCATAATCAGCAAAGTCCTTCAAGGTCAGCTCATGGTTTCGACAGCCAACATACATTTTGTTGTCAGCAGGAGTTTGTGCTTCCTCCATGGGAACAGCGAATGGGATCTCTTCCTGAAGTTCGCTGTTGATAAACAACTACAAAAAAGACAATACTGCATTAATGGTAAATAAATGAGGTCTTGCGAAGGGTAAGTGCAGTATGTTAAAAGATAAGTGCAGTATGTTAAAAGGTAAGTACAGTATGGTAAAAGGTAAGTGCAGTATGGTAAAAGGTAAGTACATCATGGTAAAAGGTAAGTGCCGTCATAGGTAAATAAAGATTAGTAAAAATCTGACATACAAATGAATTTAAAAAAAGTAAAATGATTCATTGGGCAAAAGAACTTGCTGGGTTCATACCTTGATTATGGTATTTTTAACAAAATAGATGCTCATAAAATTGAGGTACTTATCAAGTCTATATAGAACTTACCTGCACTCCCTTGTCTATTCTCCAGCGGAAGGCAAGGTTAAACCAGTCGCCAGCTTGAATAGCATTTGGCAGGTTCTTCTCGACATGCCAGGAGAAAGAGCCATTAGCCACCAACACCGTCATTTTCCGTCCAACTTGGTAGACAAAGAAGCCACCGAAGCCAGCATCTGCTCAGTGAAAGAATCATTATTGAATGACCCAATGCATGCAAGTGAATTATACTTGTTAGAAATATTTGGTTACAAATAATAAAGCATGCTCGAGATCGTTAGAAAGTGTTGTTAGACATATATTACATCTAGCCACCTTGTAGTAATATATGCGACCATTTTAGATGTACAACTTTTATTGGCCAATCATCTTAGAGAGATTTGATGGCAAAAGTAATAAATTTCTTGAAGATCCAATTCTGCCATGTTTAGATACAACAATCTGTTAACACCACATTCCGTGTTGTTGAAGAGAGTCTTTTCAGATGTTAATTCATCGATTAATTGCTTTGAATAATAAAGAGCAAACACCTATCTATGTACATCATCAAATGACTGGTTGAGATCATAACTGTTTGTCTAGCCGTAGCCAAATACGCATGCATGATTTAGTCAGCCACAAGAAAGCTGCAATTCGATGTTTTTTCACAATAAAAGACTGCGTAACAGCATGGTGTTTGTTGGTGGATAGTTTTACTTGAGCATGGCCCAACAGGACCTTACACAAGTCCAGCTAACTGCACCGTCTGATCTGACGCCTTCTGTCATGTTAAATATCGATAAGCAAGTTTTCAAATGTAACAAAATATGTGCTGGCCATATCCGCTGCCCAAAGAAAAACAATTGCAAGCTCAATATGCAAAAAATATACAACAGTCATGCAAATTAACAGTTAAGTGACAGCAAAAAACTATGTGAGAAAATCCTTGCTAAAGGGTGATAAGAGCGTGAAGCTAATTTGTCAGAAACTTGCAGATTTACCAGAAATAATTGTGACTGTCTTACAAAGCATGGCTTACCTTGAGCATTTCCTACAACACAGAATATAAGTTGTCTCAATGTTTTAGCTTGTTAAATTAAGTTGGCACCAAAAAATAATCATAATTTCTCAATTGAAAAATACCCACTTCTGAAATAATGATGAAATTTCTGACACTGTCTCACATAACATGATTTCTCATAACACGGTGTGGCATAACACGGTTTCACATAACAGGATCCCATTTTGGAAAGTTTCACCCATAGATATATAAACCTTATATATCTTTATATATCTATGGTTTCACCTAACACATTTTCACACAAATTCACATTTTTTACACTTTCTTAATCTCGACCCATAACTGTAGAACTGTAGGTCATCTTGGCATTATTACATAATCTCACAGAAATATATTAAGTACTCTAACACTGTTAAAGTTTTTGAGTATAAATATTGCCATGGATTACGTAGAGGAACATACTGTCAAGTGATTTTAGGGGATCATTGGACCACAATACATAGTGCGTGATTTAACATGGTATGGTTTATCAATTTTTTAGGCTCAATAATTCTATCATTCGGAACAGAATCAGCACGCTGTCTCATAGAGCACCATATTGTAACATGTCCGGCTGTCAGGTATGAAAATATATAGTGTCTCATAATACTCTATACAACGTCTGTTCTACACTTTCATTCGCTGTCACACTATGTCACAAGATGCAGAACCTTGTGTCTGGCTGCCGTGTGTCAGTACACAGCATCACATATATTTAACAGATGTTTATACTCACCGGCAGCTATGATGGTTTGTGTTTCGTCAGAATTAAAATCAGAGTTTTGCATCTTCAGCCAAACTTCCATAGATAAACCATCGGAGCAGTCATTGGGATTGATGATGCAACTGTGGTTGACATTTTCAAAACCAGGTATCTGCATAGAGTCAGAGATATTTATTTTAATGATAATGTCTCTTACACATTTACACATATAAATTCTCTAATACAGCGCCCAATTGCTGGTTTGGTTAACCTTATACTGTACAGTCTCTCTTGTATGTTATTCCTATCATTTAACAATATTTGTGATTGTTTACATTGTTCTAATAAGGCCGGGGTCATACATTGCAATGCATCTTTGCTTAGAGATATATTAAATTCAATAGAGGTACTCACTGTGATGCATTGTTTCAATAGAAGTACTCACGATGATTCATTGTTTCAATAGAGATACTCATAGTGATAAAATTGTTTCAATAGAATTACTCACGGTGATGCAATGTTTAAATAGAAGTACTCACAGTGATACATTTTTTCCATAGAGTTACTCACTTGGACCCATTGTTTCAAGAGAGGTTTTCATGGAGATGCATTGTATTAAAAAAGGTACTTACGGGAATACATTGTTTTAATAGAGGTACTCACGGTGATGCATTGTTTCCTAAGCTTGTCAAACTTAAGGGTGTACCAGGTGCTGCCATTGAGTATAGAGTCATTGTTCTGCTGTATGAGACTAGCACTAAATAAAAGAATAGAAACAAGTCTTTATGTCCTAGGGTGAACGCAAGGTCAAGGAGTTAAGCTGTTATATAACTATTCACTATTCACTCTCTCAGCTCATTGGCCTATATAAATTAAAAAAACCTTTCAACAAACATATTTCATATTCGAATTTCATGTAATATTTTATTTTCTACATACGTCAAGAACACAGACAAACCTGACACAAAAATTTTTTCTGAGGGAAGCTTACCTCGCATTGAACATTCCATAACTATACTCTCCAGTGTTCTGAAAGATCTCATTGGTTCCGCTGTCCACGAACTCATTAAATGACCAGTAATAATCGGCGCTGCGCACGTATGCACCAGGAGGAACCGTGAACTTTTCTAAAAAATGGGAAGCAAAAGTGGCATGAACTAACTATATCGGTGCCACAGAGGAACAGCTAAATGGAACGATACGATCCGACCTACCTGCATGTTGATGTCTGCTGCAATAAAACGATGAGGTAAGAGAAGAGAGAGAAGATGAATGAGAGACACACAGAACACAGTCAAACTCGCACAGTGCCCACCACTCATTCTACACATCGAACTCAACCGCCTCTCGCAACCACCTTCACCATTCGCTGCAGTCAGAGCACTGCCTTCCTCGCCAGCTCCTATGCAACCTTCAGCTCTCCTATCGATTAAATATATATCGCTAATGCGTAAGAGCCTTTCGGGTGGTCGAGAACAATAGAGCAAATCTATTGACAGAGATGAGTGAAGAGATAAAATCAATCAAATATAATTAATTATTAATGATAACTTCATGGGCATAAATAATATATCTGTTGTCAACTGGATAAAATCAATAGATGTACATCCAACTAGACCATGGTCCTTGTACTCGGCGCAAGAAGGTGGCAAAGAAGAAACTACAAATGAAAATGGCAACTTGAGAGAAGTGAGAAGACAACAACCTATCGAAGGAATAAGAATGGATTGAGCAATTACTTGTAGAATTTTGAGGTGCTATGAGTAGGTTTTGAATGCTGTGCTGCTAATAAATCTCTAGAAGATTCTGGAAGCTTTAATGAACCAAACTAGCAGTAAGCATAAGTTCGCTTTTTGATTTAAAAATCCCACTCTTATGCTATAGTTACCGTGTATCTATGCGATGTTGGAATCTTGGAAATTGAAATTGATGGCTTTAAAAGTTTCAGATGTTTATATTATTTAGCTGAATTCAAAAATCATAATCAACATTCTAGAACATTCAACATTATAAAACCCAGCGCTATATAGAAAAATAGGAAAAATGTTTTTATTATACTGCTCCTATCTTTAGGTGAACTCTAGTTAATTCTTACAGAGTGTGTTTTTACAATTTTGTGCCATATTTGGAACATTGCAACAAATATGCTTGAAATGATTATAAAATTGTTATTGCTAAGAATGGCAACAATGAATAATATAAACTCCTAGACCCACTGTGTTTATCATATGGTATCATAAGTAGAGGACGGTGTTATATTTGTCTGCTTTTTGAGTGCAGACTGCAGCAGTTTCTCTTTTCATCCATTCAATGCTTGACTCTAAGAGTGCCCATTTTTACTAAACAAACTTACTTAAGCTAGCTGTAACTTATCTGGAGTTTCTATACTCCATACTCCGAGTTACCATAATATCTACCTTTGTTTATTCAACGAGCATCTTTTTTGCCGTTGCTCATAGAAGTTACAATACAATAGAATTAGTAACTTTATAGCAATCAGTCGTTACACAAAGTTTAGTTGTCTGAAGTGAACCATCATTGTAGAACTAAAATGCTCAAACTTAATTTGCTATTTATAGCATATGATCGTATACACTGTATATTGACATAGAGCTATTTATAGCGTATGACCATATACACTGTATACTGACATAGAGCTATTTATAGCGTATGACCATATACACTGTATACTGACATATAGAGCTATTTATAGCGTGTGACCATATACACTGTATACTGACATAGAATGACAACTTAACAAAAATTACTAAGTTTTACTATTGTACAAAAGGTATCAACATTTCCAACTAAATATTTAATTTAGACTAAACTTTGAATAACCAACATTGACACCTGGATAGGAATGTATATAACTGTATCAGACATACCTTTAGATCAATGGACTATGCTCAAACCATACACTTATGCAAACATATGGCGCACAAGTTCGCCAATTCATCTGCTCTCTTCGTCTCACAGCTGCGCTATTCACATTAATATAATGAGATATTGAAATTACTCGCACAAATGTGTTTTCTGTGACTTTTCCTGGGAACAACTGACTTCCTACTTTGCTGTAAGTATATAGTTTTTACTCGAAGGTCTCTATCAACTCCTGGTACAGCTGAAGACCATAACGAGTCTATTTATATACATCCAAGCAAACTTCAACTGTTTTCAATTGTATTGAAATAAGATATTTGTAATACAGTATGTCTAAACGCTACATGAAAGAGAAGAGAGGAGTACCAGGCAGGTAAGACTAACTGGAATGCAAAGTGTGATGGCTCTTATTATATATTCGCATTTGGAATGGTTTTTGTAAAAAAGAGCAATTTCGTAATGCTGAAGAATGTGTTTTGTTAAACAGTCACGGTACGGCTGCATCATATCCCCTATCTTGTGCCCACTGTTGAAGTTGGTATAATGTAGATATTCGGCCAACCGATGTTCAGCCATGCAGTTTCACTCATCACATAGCTGAGAAAAGCTAAAGAAGAGGATGAATGGTGCAATCAAACCAAAAAAAGGCACATCCTTGCATATGCTGAGCAAAATTAGGCTACTGGATGCTTTACGGTTAGGCTGGTAGTTGATCCGTGGTGAAGTGATCGTGTGTGCTTTTAAATTGGAGTTCAGTTTCAAGAATAACAATTTGAAGTTTGGCCGAGACTAGCACTTTTCGGCTAAACTCCACATTCATTTACATGTTTGTCATTTATGAGACCCAAAATGCTAGTATTGGAGTGTTAGCGAATCTGGTACTTTACCAACCAACTATAGACATGATATTGCGTAGCCTCTAGTTGCATTTTGCATATGATTAAGTGAAGGAAGCAGGCTAAAGAATCATATATGCTCTTTCCGTATTCTCAATACTGAATGCTTCACACAAGAGCTACTGCAAGTTGTACTAATCAAAAGATGAGACTTACTCAGGAGAATATTCATCAACAAAAGTTGACCGCCAGCACAGCACTGTCAATCACCAATCCGTTATCAGCATCACAGTTATCACTGTTGTTGTTATTTATGGTAATTGAGAGGGAATCATAATAAAAAAGATAAGGCTTTTCTTACTAGATGTGCAAAGTTGAACTGAACAGAGCTGAACAGAACTGAACAGAGGTGAGCAAATTGAACAGAGCTGAACAGAGGTGAGCAAATTGAACAGAGCTGAACAGAGGTGAACAGAGATGAGCAGAACTGAACAGAGGTGAGCAGAACTGAACAGAGCTGAAAAGAATTGAACAGAGCTGAACAGAGGTGAACAGAACTAAACGGAGGCAAACAAAAATAAAGAGAGGTGAACGGAGCTAAGCAGGAGTGAACAGAGGTGAACGGAGCTAAGCAGAAGTGAACAGAGATGAACAGAATTGAACAGCTGTAAGGTGCGCTAGGTTAGGTCGTGTGACCAAACACTCCAACATGCCCCATTGATCTAACAGCATCTGCTGTTAATGCGACTGTGTTATATTCTGTTCTGGTTACCTTTAACGTTACAAATATAACTGCTGTAGGTATTCCACACTTTTTCATTCTTGACTCTAAAATCTCGATACTGAGCTAATTCAAGGATGATACAGAGGTTATTGGCACCAAGAGCGACTTGTTGCCAATGGTATATGTTTGTGATTGTTGGTATGTACATTAAAATCTTTCAACATCTTGCCTTGTTAACTGACTCTACACTTTGGCCATGCTAGTTGTCTATTGTTATTATCATCTGAAAGGGAATGCTACATATCTATATATATATAAATAGGAGTGTCCGTCTGTCCAGTTATAACAATAAAGTTTTGGTAATGAAAAGTTCGCTTTGCAGACAATTTGAGCTCGGAACATTGGTGCTTGCAAGGTAGCTTATTCATTAAACTATGGAGTTCAACTGAGCATTGCAATCAATTGTGATGAAAATATTCATTACATTGGCTAAAATACGCCTAATGACGTTGTGTCACAGGTAACGATTACTAGCTGACCTCACTAGGTGAATGTCCGACGACGTTGCACGGGTAATAAAAACAGCTTATAAACAGTTGCAGGTAATGTAGTGTAAAGGTAATGTAGTAGGTAAGGTAATGTTTATAAGCTGTTTTCATTACCCGTGCAACTTTGAATATTCAGTTAATACTTATATATGTATTGGAAAAATCATATATTAATTTTATATATCATGACAGACCTTATGTTTATATGCCGTAGCCTATTGTACATACCCACAGCTTGTTTTCAAAAATAGCTCTAGTCAAACTCACGACTTATCAAGAGAATACACACCATTTCTTTTTTAAAATAAATTATGCTTCATTTGCTGGTACAATCAAAACTGGAGGAAGTAAACAATCAATGCTTTGCCACCTTAGTGACTCCTATGATGTGTTCGACATGCCTTCAGCGCCAGCGCTCCACAGCTTCGGCAGCATCTAATGCTGTCTGTAACATCATAGGAAACCATCCGCTAACGGATATCCTCTCTAATCTCAGGTCATCTTCTAAAAAAGGCATATTATGATTTGGCACATTCCATCGCATTGAGGTGGCCATGTGAATTACACTCTAATCACTGGCTTTACAAAAATAAAGGCATGAACGTCATTGTGGGAGATAAATCAAACCACTTCCTGACTATTTATTCATCAGAGGAACAGTCTTTAGAATTCCAGACCAAATTAGTAGATTTTTAGAGTTTAATAGGTTTTTAAGTGAAAACTGTGCATATTATCTCACCAAGAGTATTTCGTAACATTTTGCAAAAAAACGCCCGCAGCCAGTTTTACCCATATTATAGTGCATAGGAAAAGTACGTCTGCAATAAGTACATCTGCAATGATAGACCATGTTCTAACCACAAGCCACAGTAATAAATTAGCACAAGTTGCACAGCTACCTCTAGCAAACTTATCGAGCACAGCTTACAACGTGAACAAATACATCTGTGATATCAACTTTGTTAGACAAAGGTCTGGCACGCGTATGGCCGCTGAGAAGCATTTGGTAATCTATATGTAAAGGATTGACTTCCAGTTGAATTTAAGAAAAAGGTTAACAAGCCAGGTAGAGCAGTTATTACAAGCCCTGCGATAAACTTTTTGGAGCTCAGCTATAACGCTGATCAGCACGGTAGAGTTGTCATTGAGCACCTTGCAGTGTTCTGTGAAGCTGAACTATATGCTGATCAGCACAGTAGAGTTGTCATTGAGCACCTTGCAGTGTTCTGTGGAGCTGAACTATATGCTGATCAGCACAGTAGAGTTGTCATTGAGCACCTTGCAGTGTTCTGTGAAGCTGAACTATATGCTGATCAGAACATTAGAGTTGTCATTGAGCACCTTGCAGTGTTCTGTGAAGCTGAACTATATGCTGATCACAATAACTTTGTTTTGTTTTAACCATCATCCACTTACCTATTAACACAAAAAAAAACTATTTTCCTAGAACTTGAGATTCTGAGAAAGTTTTGTAAGATGATTGAGATGGCAGGAGAAAATGAAAAGTTGATGAGACACTGATTAGAAGCCCTCAACACCAAGTAGTAGCCTGCGTGCAGCTCACACCAGGTTTAGAAGATAATGAACAGAGGCTATGGTATGCATTGCACTATACCCATCTAATGACACGAACAGGAAGGTTTGGTTTATAGGTTTACTGCCATTTACGAAAAGGAGCTTTCTTAACAACATATGCAACCCTACAGGTGTCCTGACAAAATGCGTGGCATTTATGTCTAGAGGAGAGTTGCCAAGTCATGCGACTATTTAGTAGCATATTAAGTACTATTGTTGGCTTTTTAAACAAATTTACAATTATAATTGCAAATTCTGTTCCTACAGCTACAATCCTTTTAGATGAAATGGAGGAGTTCAACCATTGCCCACCCCTCCCTGCCCTAGTATCTAAGGCTGCAGCATTATGTATGATGAGAGGCACTTCATACAGCCAGCTTCTACAATTCTTTTGTCAGTGGTTGAAACTAGTTTAACAAACATACATTGTAGCTTTATCTGGATTACACATCAAAAGTAATACAGGATTTGAAGTTGATTTGAAGTCGAGTAAAAATAAAAGGTTTACCAACCAGAGAACCACACCAGAGGTTTACCAACCAGAGAGCCACACCAGAGGTTTACCAACCAGAGAGCCACACCAGATATCCCTTATTGACTAAAATCGGTAATCGAAAATATTCTGAATACCTATTGGTTGTCATTTTAAGCAATCAAAAGCATCCCTGTACTTCAGTTGAGCTGTCACAATCACTTGCAAGTTCACGCTGAGGTTGAACCAGATAGATTTACATTTAGTGCAGAGCATACCACTTTGCCGAGTTGATATAGCTGAAACGCTTGCTGATTATGTGTGGGTCTGACATTGGTTCCGTGGTAAACCTTTAAGAAATTTCTAAGATGTTGAAATATACACAAACCTCCTTAATGTTTTCAGACAGCAGCAAGCGTAGTTACACATGACAAATGCCATAATCACACTGAAAGTAAACGGATATGAATTTATTTACAGAGTTGGTAGAGAATGACTAGCGATGGAAAACTCTGCAACGGAAAACTTTTTTCGTAAGCCGCAAAATTTGTTTACTCGGAATGCACAGAAATTATTTCAAATGATAACACATAACGGCTAACTGCTCTCGTAGATATCTCTGCCAGATAGCCAACTCTGGTCATCCGATAGTGATAATACTCCAGCAAACAGCATAAACATACTTTATTGGCAACATTACTGCCACTGGGACATGTGACAGCCTCATCTTTGGCCGAAGGGTACAAAATAGTCTCAATTCCTCAAAACAGTCAGTGTCTTCTTGTTGGGCAGTTGATTGACGCGCCGGTCTGTTTATCAGTTATAATCTCCACTCTTTCAAGATTAGATCAACATTTAGAATATTATTCATGGTGACGATGAATTGGATGTTGCAATGCATGGTGACGCAGTCAAGGAAGAGCTTGAGAAGAGCTAGAGAAAGACATTCCATCTACTGTTTGTTATGCGTACAGTCATACTGACAGCTCCTAGTCGATCATACACAGTTTCTCATCTTGGGTAAGTGACATTTCTCTCTCTATACTTTTGACAAGACCTTTATAATTCCTGTTACCTGAATACTTGATGGATTCTAGCATATTTCAACGTACGGTATATTTGATATTCGAAAAGATAATCTCTCCTGATTTGAAGGACAGCAAATGACAAATAAGGGGGCCATCACTGATAAACCAATAACTATTTGCTTTCATAATGTCATAATTGCATCACGCCTTTGTTATCCATGTACAGGCAGGTTTGTCAAAATAATTATTACACGCTAAAGGAAGGCCGATAGAAAAGACTGTGTAAATTAACACCCCTTAGCAGGTTTTAGATATCTATATATATATGTTACTTTATTGGCAATATTTTATATTACCAATACTTTATATTTTACACACATAAATCATGTTTAATTAGTTTTAAAACAAACAACAACCTCGCTTAACTTTATCCACGAAATATGAATATAAACAGAGAAAAAAGAACTATAACTAGAAACAAAAAAGGCAACTCAAAGTTAAATATCGATAATAAGTGATAAAACTGACTGTCATAAAAGGCAGAGATTTTTCGTGATGAGCGTGACAAGCAGTAACAGGTTGACCTTTGTGAGCTATCAACATGTCACGGCTTTCTCTGACACTAGTCAAGTAAATAACCACTTTTACACCCAATTCTCGAAGAATTCAGTGTTTTTGCTTTTCCTTTGGGATGTAATCGATACAGAAGTGTCTGAGAGTTCTTGCGTGACCAAGTCCCAATCATTTCGTCAGTAGGTGCTCATCTATCTTGCGTGATTGAACACCTGCAGGTAGTCAGGTTTAGTCTCATAAAGAAGCTCTAGAGGGTTATACATAAGCTTTGCTTACTAAATGATACCTTCTGCAGTCACTGCTAGGTAAGCATGTCATAGGCTAGAGTTGCTATTACAGTGTACGTAGTACTTATATTGTGTTGTAAGTACTATTATGAAGGTACATCATAGATGTAGGTGTGTTATTATCATGTATCTCCATGTATCATTATGCATACTAGTCTTTAGGTTAGATATTCTCTATAGCATACAACAGAAGTTAAATACTTGTAGCATGCCTGTTATATAGATCAGATACACACAACATACCAGCTATACAAACCAGATACACACAATATACTTGCTATGTATACCAAATACATACAACACGCCTGCTATACAGACCATATACATACATACAACATATACCTACTATATAGGATAAATACCCGCTACATCCTTATTACACAGTCTAAATATACCATCATGTATACCATGTGAGCTCAATATACATAGGTGGTCTAAATATACACACCATAGCCACCATTTTTGCTGAATAGATGTGAGAATGTTAATAATGCCATTGTTTTTCCTAGAAAATGGCATGACCTGTCTAGTAGGCTGGTGAATCAGCGTTTAGTAAGCTGACAAGGAACTAGGATTGCAAGGACCCTATCTAGGAGGTACAAAAGATATGTAGATCTAGCACTCAATATACAGGCATAGCCAGCCCTATGCAGGGCAATATTATATACATAGATATATATATCATATCTATAATATTATATATATACTAGTATAATATTATATTATACTAGTACCTTGGCAGCCTCATGTGCTGAAAGAGAACATTGGGTGTAATAACCGTACATACAATTATTTTAAGCTATAGGAAAACACTCAATTGGAGCAGGTGTTAATTCATTGGCCTACTAAGCAGAATGGTATGAGTTCAAATCCAGTATGTTGCGATTTTTTTCACTGACCTCCAACTGTGCTTCAAACAGACGAACACGACTTTTATTGTAGTAAAGACTAGCTGAATGGCCAGCATTGCACGAGTAATAAAATGAATTATAATTACATAATGAATTTGAGTAACTTAAGCTAGTAACTTGAGCTAGTAACTTAAGCTAGTAACTTAAGCTAGTCTAAACCTTTACTATAATAAGAGCCGTGAAGCTAGCTATGCGTCACGATCTCTTATGTAATCTTGATCTTCAAGCATGCCAGTGGTAATCAACAGTATTTTTGCAAGCGCTTTAAGCATGAGTATTATAACTGGTGTAATAAGTATGTGCACAGTTAAGCCAGAGTATGGCAAGAACGGCGTATTGTAGTGGTTAGCTAGCCTGGCTACAAAACTAGAGGTTCTGAGTTCAGTCATCTATTGAAATTGAGTTCAATCAGCTTGAACGGGAAGCTGATTTTTGTTCCTAAAACTTTATCGCTGCAACTGGACATACGAACGACAGACAAACGGATGACAGATGACCGGCAGACACTTAGATTAAACTCTAAACCTTTGTGGAGCAGTATTAATTCACAATTCAGCAACCTACAGTCTCATGTCAACAGTCGATGCGGCCAGACAAGTCCGTATAAGAGACACTCTAACGAATGAAGAGTGTATGCTAGTTAGTAAGGTTGTGTGCAGGGCTAACGCTGATCCTTGCTAAGCCTACTTTATAAAGTGTAGAACCCTCGTAGTATTTATAAACAATACTTTACTAAAATATATTTAATAAAACACATTGCACTTAAGAGTAAAGCATTTGTAAATTTATTGATCGTAGCCTGTGATAGTTAAAAATTAAAAATTTCTTTATATATGGTAAAAGCATGAGCTATAGTTATGTGCTAACTTTCTCCCACAGGCTATTTGCACAGACGATATGATACTATGTCCTGATATATATGTGATGCCTTTAAAGATGAGATCAGCATCATAGAGCTTTTATAACTTTCCATTATATTTACATGTATGTAGAATAGAGGAATATCAAAGGATAACCAACGATGTTAGAGTATTGTAAGTCTATGGTAGGGCTGATGAAGGAGTATGTGTTCAACTCTATATTGTGGTGCAGAACAATAGCTCGCAAGGAAATGGTCACTCATCTTGTCATTCTTGTGAACCAAACAATTCTGGTAGTTTAATATGGCATATTAAGTACTTATATCAATTGTTTCATAATTAAATAGGGAATAATGCGTGATAGTTATAAAATCACTTGTTTAAATCTTACCTTTTAAATGTAAGAATTAAATTTGAAATCTACACCAAGCTTTCAAAAATAAGTTTCTGTAAAATCTTGACATAGAGATTACAAAGTTACAATTATATTTTTAACAGTAAGCTTACTTAACGTATATATATATAAAAACACCTGACGAGCGAAAACACAAAACAGATTTGTAATTAAGAAAAATTCGACTTTCCAGATAAGTTTTACTCTATATACAGGATATATAAATATATATAATGTATATATTTATATAAAAGATTTTTGGCTTTTTAACTTTTATATATTTATACAACAAATAAAAACTAAAAATGTTGTTATGTTAGGCCACCTATGATTGGTTAATAGCATTAACATTGTGTGATTTCATTGGTTTGTAAAAGGAAGTTGAGGGTTAGGCTAAAGAGTGAAACTAAGACACATTTCAAACAGTAAATTGCTATAGGCTTGTATTCAACATATAAACTTAAAAAGAAAATATATTCGAAATGACAAAGGATAAGATACTCTAGCAGATGATGAAGAAGCAATGCTGACATGTATGAAGAAAAATAGGAAATGGAAGCATTGCATGTAAGCATGCTGTTGACAGGCCTTGGAACGATTTCATCTCAACACCAAAGTAACCTACAATTATGGTGTCTGTCATCACATGACAAGTACCCCAAGCGCATGCACAAAGGGAAATACATAATAAGCGCCCTAAGTGTATGCACATAAGGAAACACACATATGACATGCACCCTACATGTAAGCGCACGGCAATACATGTGACATGCACCCTACACGAATGCACATAGGGTAACATATCATACGTGCACTGGGGAGATGCTATTTGTTGAGTTTCCAGTTTTGATAAATGATACTTGGAAAAATTGTCTTACAAGTTTTGAGATGTTGGTAAACTGTGTAAAGTTTGTTTACACTCGTTTTGCTTGAAAAGAGTGTTTTTTTGCAATACACTAGTGCTTTCTTTGGTGTGTACTTGCACCAGTTGACCTGTTGCATGTTTAATGACCATAGTTACACATCTGCAACACATTCAGTAATATTAGTAGGTAGCCATGACGGAGCTGCTCTGTATTTAATGATTTTTTATATTTAATGTGCCAGACCTAAAATACGCCCTCTATATACCCTTAGTTGAGCTTTTTCCTGCTGTAATCACTGACCACAGAGTCATGCGCTTCTCTTATTAATGCCTGCAGGTGTGAGGACATCGCCTCTTGCCGGTACTTTCACAAGCCACAAACTGAGCAAGCCGGCCAACATATAGTCAATAGTGTGTCAAAAACAACTCCACCATGTCATAAGATTTCATGAATGAGCAGAAGCAAGTAGAGCATATCTTTAAATATTAACTGACACAAAATTTTAGTTGGTTTTATCAGAAAGTATCGGCATTTTTCTATAATTTGTGATTGTTTTTGATGTTTGAGGTGATCTGACTACCAGAATGTTTCGAGATTAAAATCAATAAAACTTGATCACGGTTAAGATGTTCAGAAAAAACTATGTAGGAAATGACATCACTAGTTGCTATGGTTGCTATAGTTGATATAGGCTGTTGTGTTCAAGTTGCAGCATTTTGTGTCTCTAATCTGTCAGTCTCTTCGCAACTATAGATGTCATAATCGTGCTTTCGCTTGATCTGATCATTTTAATCATTATCGAGTTTTGTCAATTTTAAAACATGCTAACAATCAGATCACCTCAAACATTAAAAACAATCGCAATTGATAGAAAAATATCGATACTTTCTGATAAATTTACTAAAATGTTGTGTAAACTCATTTTTAAAGGTTGACATGCAACCAAACTCGCCTTACAGTTATTTGGTATCAAAAGATTCACCATGTTTTACTCGGCTGTGATATAGGTGCAAAATGTGTGGAAATGTGATTACAAGCTCTTGAAAGTTCAAAAACGAACAGTTAATCACAGCCATCATGAAACTGCTGTAGATCGGCATCAGTTTATTTATCTGACATAGTCATTACAGTTTGGTTATTGTTTTGTCACATGAGGTTCTCACGTGAATTGAAAGGCCAATAAAAGGCTCAACATAAAACGTTTCATAGCACTAGTTTATGACAAATACTTCGGGTTTTACCAAAAAGCCCTTACCAAATATAGATGCTCGCTAGTTCAAACACACTTTAGATTCGGCTTGGTCTAATCGTCTAATCGTAATCTGATCATGTGACCTATACTTCCTGCCAAACAGCGCAAATAATTTCTGCAGCATTTTTCTACTATCACAGGTGACCAACAGGCTTGTCATGTTTATCAGAGGATGATATACGCTCCTTCGAGCTAAAGTTAAAAAAATAAACAGATTTTTACGGTAGGTTTTGAGATATCAGTGCTCAAAATGACAGCATTACAATGATGATGAAATAGACGGGTAAGAACAATAGACATGGCTTTATGGAATGCGTGAAGTATATTTGTGAAAATACTTCGATGAATGAGGTTGCATGAAAGTGTAAACAGAAGCCATCTTGTTCAATTACGTCCCATTTGAGCCGTTTTGGAAAGAGATTCTAATCTACGGCAGTTTCGTGATGGCGGCAATTAACTGTTAGTTTTTGAGCTTTCAAAAGCTTGTAATCATATTTCCACACATTTTGCACCTACAACACTGCAGAGTAAGACATGGTGAATCTTTTGATATCAAATAACAATAATGTGAATTTTGTTGCAAGTCAACCTTTGAGTAAAACAGCTGTTTTAATTACAATGTTTTTATCTTTCACACTACGGTCGTGACGATGAAAGCTCATTATTACATGTCATCACATCAGTTTTATTTTATAAATGCTGCAAAATAATGTTAATAAATTTATTAATATAAATGCTGCTGTTTTTGTAACAGCTAAAATAAGCAAAGATTTTAGCTGTTACAAAAACATCAACTTTTACAATAAATGCATATTGCCTGCCACTTGTCATTAGCCTGGCATATTGCCAATGACTAATTTGAGTAAGCTAGTACATGTATTGCTAAACTGACTAATAAGAGCCGTGAGAACAAGCATAAGATAATGTTGCGACGTACCGCAGAGCGGTATGTGCATTTCACCCACATAGCGACAGTATCGCTCAATGGGTCCATCAATCTCGCGTGGCTTAATGGTTTAGCATAGTGTCTGGGGAATGACCAGTTCCAAGATCAAATCCAGCGCTGAGCGGATATTTCTTTTATAAATTTTAATAGCTATAGCTGGACACACCTAATGAGATTTATAGATTTTGAGATTGATATACATAGATTGGTAAAATACAGCCATGGAGCGACATTAGACCAGCAGTGTTTGATGACCATGACGAAGAAAGCCAACCTGAAATATCCATCTGCTGGTAGCAAAAAAGTGGTGGTATTGCTATAACGCACTAAATATGGCCTGCGAACTGCAGCAAAATTTCAAGTAACCAAATTATGACACTAACAAAGAGCAAAAATTCAAATAAAGTTATGCCATCTATTGCACTGACCTGGACCCAGCTCTGGCATGACCAAAGTTAATACTTGGGCACTCAATAACAGAGAGTGAGATGTCACGTTGCTGATTAAAAATGCTTGATCTTGCGAAATGCCACAAACCGGCTGATGATTAAATTTTAGAACTGACCTGATTTTGCTCACAAACAGAGGCTGGTGGAAGACTCCATTCTTTATCTAAACCGACATCTATGGTGTGTAGAGCCTTGGTCTTTGACAACCGAGAGACGGTCGCATGCTGTACATTCTTCATGCCTGGCAACTTTGCCTATGAACACTGACTCTGGATAAGATAGAAGTCTGATAGAGATTATAGCAAGGCTTTTCTTTACTAGATGGTCAACCGCTGTATCATAGAAGACTCATACAAAGATTAGGGTATGTGGTTGAAACTGACAAAGTAAACATATCATAACTTTCTAAAATAGCAATGCCTCTGGGTGCACATAGAGGTTGCATTTTGACACAGCAATCTGCGTCAGCGTTGAAAAAATCCGATAGAAATTAGTAAAATTTTATTAAAATTTTCTTTGGGGAGAACCATCCAAAGCGTTTAATGTTAATAGATCAGCGAATACCTGAAAATTTGTCTAACACCCTAGTGCTGTCTCACCATGATAAAAATGCCATGCCATGATGCTAACTTAAGAGTTTATAATAAGGGGTGCCTGAACTATCATATATTGTGCAACAGGCTCTTCAACCTTAAACCATAACTGTCACAAACAACTTTTATTGTATTTACTTGGTAAATCAGACACGCTGATTCCGATTTTGTACTCAAAATAAAGATTAGTCCACTAACTTTCAGAGTAATGAAGGCTTTTTTACAGCGTTTTAATATTGGTCTCGAAAACAACACGATCCGGCATAGCAAGCTCCGCCCATTAATACATGACTTAACCTAGCTTTTTAGGAACAGATTACGTAGGAATGTTTAGATCGATTTAGAATAATAGAGATGGGTGTTTTAAAATCCATTAATATCTAAATTCAGCATTAAAAATAATATCAGTCTTTTCTGAAAGGTAGATAAGCTATTTAGCATTGCATATTTAAAAAAGCGCGATAACAACGCTAGCTTGTGATAAAACCGCGCTTTTTGAGCTCATTTTTCTCGGCGTTCAGCCCATTTACACGTCATGTAACAAGCTACAAGCAATTTTAAATAGTTTATATACCTTTCATAAAAAACTGAAATTATTTTACAGGCTGGATTTAGATAATAATGGGTTTTAATACACCCATCTCTATTATTCTAAATCGGACTAAACATTCCTAACTTCCGTTCCTGAAAAAGCTAGGTTTCGTCACATATTTATGGGCGGAGCTTGTAATGCCGATTGTGTTGTTTTCGAAACGGACATTGAAACGCTTTAAAAAAGCGTAAATGACTTTGAAGGTTAGTGGACTAATCTTTATTTTGAGTACAAAATCGGAATCAGCGTGTCTGATTTACCTAATAAATACGATAAAAGTTGTTCGTGACAGTTATGGTTTAAATCTTGATGTGGGCAGAGGTTTAGTTTTCACGAGAATTACACCGGTGTGACTCGACAATTTTAATCTGGGACAGTTGGAGCAACCTAATCCATTCACAACCAACAATCTCATGCTTGTCAGCAAGTAAACATGAAAGCAACTTTGCCTACTAAAACGTATGTACGATAGAGAACCATATACGTTATTTTCTCTTTCAAGCATGGCAAGAGAGAAAGCGATATTTTGAGGTTAAACCCGAGATGAGCGTTATTCAAATCTAATTTGAGAATTCGCGCCAACTTCACACTTTGTTTTTATATGGAAATTTTTAAGTAGTACGCAGCAAAAGCTTTACTTAAACTCATTACATGATGTAGGATTTACGTTATAGGAGGTACATGTTATAGGAGGTATATGTTATAGGAAGTATATGTTATAGGAGGTATATGTTATAGGAGGTATATGTTATATAGGAGGTATATGTTATAGGAGGTATATGTTATAGGAGGTATATGTTATAGGAGGTACATGTTATAGGAGGTATATGTTATAAGAGGTATATGTTATATAGGAGGTATATGTTATAGGAGGTATATGTTATAGGAGGTATATGTTATAGGAGGTACATGTTATAGGAGGTATATGTTATAGCAAGTATATGTTATAGGAGGTATATGTTATAGGAGGTACATGTTATAGGAGGTATATGTTATAGGAGGTATATGTTATAGGAGGTATATGTTATAAGAGGTATATGTTATATAGGAGGTATATGTTATAGGAGGTATATGTTATAGGAGGTATATGTTATAGGAGGTACATGTTATAGGAGGTATATGTTATAGCAAGTATATGTTATAGGAGGTATATGTTATAGGAGGTACATGTTATAGGAGGTATATGTTATAGGAGGTATATGTTATAGGAGGTATATGTTATAGGAAGTATATGTTATAGGAGGTATATGTTATATAGGAGGTATATGTTATAGGAGGTATATGTTTTAGGAGGTATATGTTATAGGAAGTATATGTTATAGGAGCGTCTATACTGTACTGGCTGAGTACG